>NW_026929844.1:0-110613 GCF_032062105.1 Saccostrea cuccullata
AGAAAAACGATGATGCCACACTTCCACAAGTAAGAATAAGTCAAGTTGGTGACACAAAAATAATACATAACATCCACTTACAAATTGAAAACAAAGTATCTTTTCCTGCCTCTTAGACGCTTATTCTTTCTAAATATACTGCAGCCAGAGAGAAGAGTGTCAGAAGCAGAATGTACTGCAAGTAATCTATAAATAACATCAACGGTACAATGTATTTTAATACTCCTCCTAGAAGAAGGGAGGGCATTTTGCTTTGCTGCTGTCTGTCAGTCAGTTGGTCTATCTGTCGGTCCACCAAGTTTCCATTTATTTGCTTCACAACTGTTGCACATATTGAAATGAAATTTGGTATAACAGTTGAAAGGAAATCAGATTTATGCAAAGAATATCTAGGTAAAGTTTTGTATTGAATTCTATCATTTTTAACAAGGTTTAAGTTCTGCATTGGGTACAATCAAGCCATTTTAGACAGAGTTATGTCCCTTGGACTTAGAAAAATTCTTAATATTTCTAAGAGGGGGCATATTTGTGTTTTAGTTACAAACACTTCATGTTTATATAGTAAATATGTCACAAGAACTTCATCTTAGATAAACCAGAAATAATGTCAATGTAATTAAGGGCTGGAAAAATATAACTTTTTTTCTATATGAATAGTATATACACTGATTCAAAATAGCCGCCATAGCAACGTGATGCTTCGGAAAAATAAAACACAGAATAAAATTATAAAATGTTTTTCTCATCTTAATACTGAGGCAACAAGAAATTATTAAGTAACCTGAAACTCAAGTGACCTATGGCAATCTGTTTTCGTCTGTCGTCGTGCGTTAACATTTGAACATTTTAGCTTCTTCTATGAAACTTTTCTCCTTAAATTTGGTAAATGTTCAAAATAGGTGCAGACTAGCAAGGCGAATATAACCCAAGTATGATACGTTTGAGAGGAAATTCAACCCTGATGTGTTCAGGTGAGCGCTGTGGCCCCTGGGCCTCTTGTTATAAGTATCTTTGGTTGTTGTGAAAATAAAGGGCCAAACCCTCTTTCAAGGGAGAGATGATAAATATTAAATATGAAATTAATCACATTGTTTGAAAAAAATCTGAAGAACCAATGGGCCAGGAGATATAAAACTTATGCGGAAGCATCCTCAGTTAGTTTAAAATCAGATTTCTTGAAATCATGACCCACAGGGGTAGGGTTGGACCCCATCAAAGTTTTACACAGAAATATATAGGAAAACAATCTTTATAAATACACATCTTGAGAACAGCAAAGTTATAATAGATCATATTTATGTGGAAGCAGCATCATGTGTTTATAATCAAGTTGGTTCAAATCTTGACCCCTGGAGGGAGGATAATTGATCAAAGCTAAAACCTATATTAGCATATAGATCACAGTTAAGGTCATTGATCTAGGTGTCATTTGAAAGAACTTAATTAGTAGAGTATGCATACCAAATGTGAAGTCTCTATCTCCTATGGTTACAAAATTATAACCGAAGTTCAAAAAAGCTATTTTTAGCATAAGGTCACAAAAAGGTCATAAGGTGATTTTGGTACCATGTGAACGAGCTTAATATGTGGAGTATGCGTACCAAATATGAAGTCTATAACTCTCTCAGTTCAAAAGTTATAGTGAAGGTTAAAGTTGACAAGAGAGAGACAAACAGATAAACAGACAGGCAGGACAAAGACAATATATGCCCTATCAATTGATTCTGGCGCATGAAAAATTAATCATGTGATCTTTCACTTGTCTGCACATAAGCTTTTATTTCTGAAATAATGATGTTTGTTTTAGTTTGGTTTAAACACATGGTCGGTTGGGGGGTTCCTTTAAAGTCGCCTGCCTCAGCCCTAGGTGTTATGCCCTGGTGAAGGAGATCATGAATTTGTATGGAGAGTGGGGGCTGAAGCAACAGACCAACAGCAAAGTCTACAGAATGCTCTTTGTCAGCTGCTTGGACTGAGAGAGGAGGGCACCATCTACAAGTTCCTTGGTGCCTTATTGTTCAAGAAACTTTCAAAGAAGTTCAAAAATCCAAAGGTAAAAATTTCAAAATTCTTAAATGAATTGCTTTCTGAACTATTTCGTATTCAGTTTGGATTTTTTTAACCTAACAAATAATAATAAAAAATTAATAGATAATCCTAGGTTCGTTAAAAACAATCAAACTGCCAACAATACTTAAATATTACACTGATAATTTTGAGGTATATATCTCATGTTTCTTGGAAGAAATTAAAGGACAGGTACGTTTTAACACTGAACAGTAGCAAAACATCCAAACAAAAGTCGATGTCCCTTTCCCAGTTGGAGAAAATAACCAGAAATAGACCTTGGAAAAGGTTTTACTTTGAAAAACCTCGAGAACATAGACAACTTAGAGAAGTTCAAAAGTGTGGATAAGTTATTTATGGTCGAACCTCAATTTTCTTTTTTAAATTTGAATATATTTCAAAGTTTGATTGTACTTGTGACAATTTGAGATAAAAAGGTTTAAACAATTAAGTTTGAGAAAGTAAGCTGATAGCTTCCTATTAAGCTTTATTTTGCATTTGGATTGTTTTTGTTCAACATAATTATATCAACATTATTGAAGATGATGTGCATTTTAACAAAAGTGGCTAGTAAAGAAACACATAAATAGCAGTATAAACAGCTTGTTGATAAGATGAGTTGATATTCTACTGATTTTTAAACTTGTTTAATTTATTCTTCTTCAGAACCCAGAAATGAAATGAAAATAGTGAAGAGAACTTTGCAATTAGATGTTCAAAGTTTGGATGCAAGAATGGAAGATTTTTTTGAGTCTGCCAAACATAAGTTAAGGCATGGACACCTTAAAAACTGCAAATGTTTGCCAATAAAGGCAGTACATTCTGTCCTTACTAAAGAAATATTTTGGTTAAAAAAATGTTTCTTTAAATTCATTTATTTATTGCTGAATACAGTTGAACATCATGATCTCTAGCCTCAATATCTAAAAGTTTATGTATATGATAAATTGCGTTTTTGACTCCCAACTATTTAAACTGTTATTATAATATGATTTTCCTTTTTTGTTTCATAATTAGAGAAGTTGAGATTTCATACAGGTACGTATACTTCTAGTTGGGAGATTCCCTGAGTTCCTCACATATTATGCCATCAATTTTAGTGATGACAATTTTTCAACACGTTCTTAGAACTTTTAGTGTGGTATCTACATGTAAATGAAAACTAGTCGCTTTAATATTTAAAAAGTCCCAGTGACTTCATTATAACCAAGTTTGCTGTACGCAGTGGAACATAAATGCAACATTTCATTTTGTTTATGTTCTTATATAATTTTTACAGATGGACAAGAGATGGCAAAAAGAATTTCGAAGCAGTTGTCTTCAAACAGTGAGAGAATAAAGAAGTGTCTCAAAGAATTTATTACCAACCTCAGTAAAAGTTTTTCCCTTGCTGAAGTAAGCATACCAACTGCTGCTATTTACAAGGATTTAGAAACAACAGCCATCCTTACTTATGACCAAATCAAGGTTTGTCAGACATACTCCCTCCAACAGGTAAATCAAGGCTTGTCAGACATACTCCCTCCATCAGGTAAATAAAGGCTCGTCAGACATACTCCCTCCACCAGGTAAATCAAGGCTTGTCAGACATACTCCCTCCACCAGCCGCTGAGCAGGAACAAATGATTAAAACTGATATAAAAGCTTTGCTCATTATGTTGATAATACCAACCATCAAAATGTCAATTATGTTGATAATACCAACCAAAAATTATTAAATCTCATTGTTGAATCCGAACAAAAAGATAGGTATCAAATTGGGCGTAAGCACATGCTTACATACGCATCTCAACGTGCTTCTTTGAACTTCTCAGAAATGTCTAATTAAAAGTTGAAAATTTTTATCCCGTAAAAACATTTTTAGATTCCAATGTTTATTGACATTATATGAAATTAGAGATGATTTATGGAGCTTTCCAAAGAACCTTAAAGCAAATTGAGAGACAAATAATGAAAATTGTTGCATGAAAATATTTGATTTTCAAGAATCATTTTAAGACTTTTTGAATAAAAGTATCAATAGTTGCCATTCCTTGCTGAGGGTCGAAGTAACTTAATACCCGTTTTTTTTTATTTTCATTTACTTTCAAAATATTTAGACAATTTGTTACTGCAGACGTACATGTTGAACCATTATTGGACACCCTTCCCCTTCTTACGGAAAATCAGTTTGATAACTTGATGAAAGACATACAACACATTGACCAATAAACCATCTGTTAGGAGAGAACTCTTTCCCACTGAGGAGCCACCAGTGGTTTTTTCTTTGGAATCGGAGTACGTACAAAGTAGATGCAAGTATAAAAAAGAATGATTTTTATTGAAAATAACTGGATTTCTGTATGTCCTGTTTATTTTTTCCAATACCTAGAGAGCATGCAAAATAAATCGGATGGTTGGATGACATCGATCTGGAGTCAGTCTCCGAGGCCTCAAATGACGCTGGGGATGTAATAGTCATTTCCGACGACAGCTCGGATGATGAGAAGTTGGGCGTCTCAATGCCCGACCACAGATGTGCATTTTGACGTTTTAATAGATTATATATTCTTTCA
This sequence comes from Saccostrea cuccullata, assembly GCF_032062105.1. Lineage (NCBI taxonomy): Eukaryota > Metazoa > Mollusca > Bivalvia > Ostreida > Ostreidae > Saccostrea > Saccostrea cuccullata. The sequence goes on from NW_026929844.1 coordinate 4,623, forward strand.
CATACAATATTAAGAGTTGAAATTTTATCAGCATATTTATCTTTTTTTCAGGCAGATATTACTTAACTACGAAGAGGACCTGATTGAAAAAAAATTCAAATAAAAAAGACATTAAAAACTGAGAAAAAAAGACTCGCCAAAGTGAACGAGGAGCTCGAGGGAGTACAGTTCACCTTGTAGTCCCTCTACTCCGACGAGTGAGGATACATGTGTAGCAAAAATAATCATCGACACTTTTTCTCCCGATTCTGTATTACTTATTAATCGATTATTTGATTTGTTTTTTTGTGTGAAACATATATATCCAGGGAGCAATTACACCGCTGAGACATTGTGTGTGCCTGTGATAAGAAATTCTCTTCCTTGTGTTATTTTTAATTTTCTCATTTCGTGGATATAGCTGATGAAATTTTTTCCCGCAATTATCTTACTGAGGACTATGTGCGGGTGTGATTTAACATATCTTTAAGCCGTGTAAATATATGTTTACAGTGAAGTTGTTTTCACTAGGGATTTTTCTGCAACATAAATATTTATGACGGAGAGTCAGATGGATAATCTAATGAGAGAGAAAGATGGGTCTCTCTTCGGGGAAATCCAGGACATAGACCCGAATAAACCATCGGTTAGAAGGGAACTGTTTCCGTGTAAGGAGCCCGTGGCTAATTCTTTGCCGGAATCAGAGTACGTTTAAAGTAGATACAAGTACAAAATAGAATTTTTTTTTCAATTCAAAATAACTGGATGTCTGTATGTCCTGTTAATTTTTTTTTCAATTCCTAGAGAGGATGCCCAATCCATAGAATGGCTAGATGACATAGAGCTGGAGTCAGTCTCCGATTCCTCAAATGACGCCTCGGATGTAATAGTCATTTCCGACGACAGTTCGGATGACGAGAAGTTGGGTGTCTCAATGCCAGACCACAGGAGTGCATTTTCACGTTTCAATAGATGATATTGATTGATTGTATATTGTTTAACGTCCCTCTTGAGAATGTTTCACTCATATGGAGACGTCACCGATGCCGGTGAAGGGCTTTAGACCTATACTCGGCACTCAGGGCAATTGAGCAGTGAGGGTTCTTTATCGTGCCAACGCCTACCGTGACACGGGACCTACGTTTTTAAGGTCATATCCGAAAGACCCGTGACTTTCACTTCTAGTGCCGAGCGCTTGGCGAAGGAACAGTCACTACCTCCGTTTACGTCTTAGGTATGACGCGGCGCCGCGATCGAAAATCGAACCCGGGCCTCCCGATCACGAAGCGAACGCTCTACCACTAGGCTACCGTGACCGGTCCAATAGATGATATATTCTTTCACATACAATATAAAAGATGAAATTTTATCAGCATATTTACCTTTTTTTCCAGACAAGTATGACTAAATTATGAGGAAGACCTCATTGAAAAAAATCCAGATAAGAAAAGACAAAAAAATGAAAAAAAAGACTCTCCAAAGTAGATGAGAAGCTAGAGGGAGTGCAGTTCACCCCGTATTCCCTCTACTCCGACGAGAAATGGTACATAACAAAAATAATCATTTATGACACTTTTTTCTCCTGATTCTGTATTACTCATTAACCGAGCACTTGATGCGTTTAATGTGAAATACATATCCAGGGAGCAGTTACACCGCTAGGACATTGGTATGTGTCTGTGATTAGAAATACCTCTTCGTTGTATTATTGTTAGTTTTCTCCTTTCGTGGATACAGCTGATGGAGTTTTTCCCGCAATTATCTTATGGAGGACATTAATTTTCTCATTTAATGGATATAAATGATGGAATTTCCCCTGCAATTATCTTATTGAGGACTATATGCGGGTGTGATTTCTTTATCTTTAAGCTGTGTAAATATATGTTTACAGTGAATTTGTTTGTTAAGTATTTTTAATTTTCGATTAGTGAATATAAATGCCGGATTTTTTTCTCAGAATTCTTTCAACGGGTAGATTTCATGTACCTCTTATAAATAAAGAAGATACATTGATTCAATTTTTTGTCAGATGTTATTTTTTATCTAGATTCGTGCGAGTCAGTCATGCTCGTGTGTGTGTGTGTGTGAGGGAGGGAGATGTTATTTATACAATCCTTCGTTATGCCATTTTTTTTTATCTGGATCCGTGCGAGTCAGTCGTGCTTGTGAGAAGGGGTGTGTGTTTGTGAAGGAAGGTTAGTGAAAGGGTGCGTGTCTACCGGAGATGCATTATTGATTATGATATCAGGTAATTGTATTTGTCACCTCGATCTTGCATAGACAGGGTATTAGTAGACAGTTTGCCTCTTGCCCAATCCATTGAGTGTTCTGAAAATTTAAATCCAAAAATCATCTTAATTTCTTACCACTTTATACAATGTGTGTTTTTTCAGAGAAAGTGCCAATTCACAAATACGTATGTGAGCACTCATCTAAATATGCATTGTATAGATATACAAAACGATTTTCGAGGAATGTCTCGTCTGACCTTAACGGAGAAAATCAGCATGAAGAGCTGACGAACATGGAAGTTGAGATAAGTTGACAAATTTCCAGCTTAAACCTTTATAGGACAAAACCACATTGGTGGACATAATTAACAAGGCTAACCTGCAATTCATTCACTTATACTTACGCACCAGACTCAAAAAGCAAATCGCAGATAGACAATGATGGTGATGTAAATATAACCAGAAGTCTCTGTCGAGACTGTAGCTCTACTGGTTCGTAAAACAAAGGAAGAGAATATTAGCAGTTGGGACTTTAAACTGTAAAACAGCAGTAAATAGAGAATTGAGCCTTGCTACTCATCAAAATAAAAACCGATGCACAGAATTACATATCTTAGTCTGGTCTACTTGTCTGCTAAGTTTTATAGAATTCGAACGAGAACTGAAGGAAATGTAGCCGTCGAAATAAAAAACCGATGCACAGAATTATGTATCTTAAAGTAGTATACTTACCAAGCTATATTGAAATCGGATAAAAACTGAAGGAGGAGAAGCATTTTGAAAGAATTTCACCAAAAAAATTAGTTACCATGGCAACACCGTTTATCGAATTCAGAAACCAAAGAATGATGCATCTTAGTGAAGTCTACTTGTGTGCCAAGTTATGGAGTAGCATTATGAAAGAATTTCACAGAAAGTTCTACAATGTATGATAAGTAACCATGGCAACACTATTGATCGAAATCAAAAACCGATGCAAAGAAATATGTATCTTAGTGTTGTCTATTTGTGTGCCAAGTTATATTGAAATCAGGACCCGAGGTTATAAAACTTTTTAGAGTTCAAATTCGTACTCAAACTCCTACTTCAAATTCAAACTCGTACTCCAAAATGGAGGTTATAAAAATTTATTCTACTCATTCTCAAACTCCAACGGAGTACAAACTCAAGATTTTTCAAGTATGCTCCAAACCAACCTCAGAGTCAATCTCAAGTGTCGTCTGTAAAAATGGCATCTCGCAGGGTATTAGTTTGACGCTATCGAAATGCACAGCAGCACAGGCATCCGAGGTTTTTTAGAGACCGCTCCAATCCCCTTGAAGATTTGGACGAGGACGAAGTTTTCGACAGGTATCGTTTCCGACCTCAGACGATCCTCTTCATCCTTGGGCTTCTTCCCAATCTTGCTAGACCCACAGGACGCAACAACACCTTGCCACCACTGTTGCAGTAACTGTTATGCCTGAGGTTCTTGGCCACTGGTGCTATCCACCTTCTCATCGGGGATTCTTTTAATATTTCCCGGAGAACGCCCGGCAGATGTATTCGGGATATTGCTTCCCATCTTTCCAATCTGTGCCGGAGATTTGTTATTTTCCCCACTGGAAACGACGCTTATCCGTGAAACGTGCTCTCTCCGCCATTGCAGGTAAGAAAAGGAAAGTTGTTGAAAATGACGTCAGAAATTCGATACCTTGTCGTTACGACTCTCATTAGTTAAGGTCCTATAACTATAGTTAGTTTTAGACCCAAGTGAATGAAAGCGTAAATTACCATCAATACAATACTGTTTAACTTTTTTCATGCAATACTTTGTACCATATTATAAAAAAAAACAAGAGAAATAAATTAATATTTAAACATGGAATGTGTAATTATATCTGTCCATTAATTTCAGCTGATAAAAAAAAAATAATGGACTGTACACTCTAATTTCATAATGTGAACCGGGACTCAATATAATTTTGAATACTTTATATACAATGATAAAACAAGCATTCAAAGAGTATTGCATAAGCAATACATGTCCCCTACCGGATTCCCCTTTTTCTTCAGGATGTAATTTTTTTATGTGCAAAATTCATGTCCAATGTTAAACTGAAAGATTTTCAAGTTTTGAATGCCTTTAAACTAATAAATTAATCAACATTAAGACGACAATTCAACACATATATCCATCGTCTTTTCATCGCTTAATATTTTTGTCGACTATCGGAAGTTAGCGCAGTTCGAACCCGATCTTAATTAAGCGATTAAGAAAAATATTCAAAATGCCATAATTCTGTCAAAAATCAATGAAGCGTAGCGAAATTCAAACTTGATCTGTAACTCATTAAGATACACTCACGTACCAAAATTCAGCTCTGTATGCAAGCGTTTAGAAAACAAGAGGCCAACGGGCCTTATAGGTCACCTGAGCATTATGCAACAACTTTCCAGTTACAGTGTATTGAATTTGATTCAATAACATGTTTTAAGCCAGATGCTATATGGCATTCACAATTTTGAAAGAGTACCATTGATCATCATAACAATAAACTTAGCAGTCGCTTAGCTTGGTTACTGAATACCCATATGCAGGGTAGGGGAACAAAAATGCACTCCAACTAATCAGTAATACTCATCAATAATCAGTAGTGCCCCTAACACTCTGACATAAACCCCTGACCCTAGGTTGCACAAATTTTTAAAAAGGCACCCTTAAAATTGCCTATCAAAAAGTAAATAAATGTTTTATAAATACAAAGGACCAGATTTCAAACAATAAATTCATTTCCAGTATATAAGTAGAGCCCCACCCCCCATCCCTGACCCTGGGGCCTTGAAATTCACAATTCTGCAAGATAAGGGCCCTTGCTCATCATAACTATATAGGTAGTTCATCTGCTCCATAACCAGAGACAGAGAAAAAAATTTTCAAAGATTTACCGGGTAATAAATTTTCACTATATAATCAATAGAGCCCCACCCTAACACCAGAACCCCTGACCCTGGGGCCATAAAATTCATAATTTTTGTAGGGGCACTCTTGCTTATCATAACTATGCACTTAGTTGGTTCTTTAATACCTAGGTGCAGAGAAGAAGATTTTCAAAGAATTCATGTAATTTCACTATATAATCAATAGAGCCCCCCCCCCCCCCCCCCAACACCAGAACCTCTGACCCTGGGGCCATAAAATTCACAATTTTGGTAGATGCACTCTTTCCCATCATAAATATGCACTTAGTTAGTTTATTTAATACCTAAGAGCAGAGAAGAAGATTTTCAAAGAATCCATGTAATTTCACCCCATTATCAATGACCCTCCCCCCTAACACCAGAACCCCTGACCCTGGAGCCATAAAATTCACAAATTTGGTAGAGGCACTCTTGCTCATCATAACTATGAACTTAGTTGGTTTATTTAATACCCAGGAGCAGAGAAGAAGATTTTCAAAGAAATAATGCATTTTCACTATATACTTATTTAGCCCCGCCCTAGCGCTAGAACCCCTGACCCCAGGGCTATGAATTTCACAATTTTGGTAGAGGACTCATTGCTGGTTACAATCATGCAAACAGTTGGACTGCTTGATGTCCAGGAGTAAAGATGAAGATTTTTAAAGATTGCATTAATTTTAGTGGTTTTGGCCCCACCCCTCAAGCCCCAGGGGGGCAGGGATAATGAAATTCACAATTTTTGTTCCCCTTCACCTATAGATACTTTGTGCCAAATTTGGTTGAAATTGGTTCAGTGGTTGCAGAGAAGAAGCTAAAAATGTTCAAATGTTAACGCACGACGGACGACGACGGACAAAAACAGATAGCAATAGGTCACCTGAGTTTACTCAGGTGACCTAAAAAAGTGCGGAAAACCAAGTGGGACAGACTGACGGGGACAGACAGACGGACGGACGCAGAGGAAAACTATAGTCCCCTCCGGTTTCACCGGTAGGGGACTAATAAGAGAAAGAAAATTATTTATCAAATTTTTGTATTGTGTAATTAACATTTTATACAATATATAGTATATATTACAGAGGTTATTTTATATAATATAGAGTATATATTACAGAGCTTAATTATTTTTTTTATTTTAAAAAATTGCATTAATATTTTAACCAACTAATATATCTAGAGAGACCAGTGAGTGTGACACATGCATTCCTTATTCTAATGAAATTTAGGTTTTCCAAATGTCCTTGGATGTTTGGATGGCACTCAATGAATGAAGCAGATTATGTCAACAGAAAAGGCTATCATTCTTTGAATGTGCAGGTAAAAGTATTACTAAAGTTTGATCATCTACAATGTAGATCTAATATTGAAAGTCATTTAATCTTTTATGATTAGAAAATTTTAAGGAAAAAAACAGAAAAAATGATTCATTCAATTCAAAAATGTAAGAGTTGTAAAATATTATATGCTTTAGAAACTTGTTTTTGAAAAAAAAAATATATAAAGAAGAATATACATGTAGTTACCTATAAGTCATAATGCATATCATATGCTTACTGACCACATGTAACTGTCTTGTCAATTATATCAAAGAAGTTTAAAATATTGTGAGGGCAAATTAACCAGAGAAAACAATCAATAAAGCATGAAAATAATTCAATGATTGTCTAATGACAATTTTTTTAATGGCGCCAATTTTGTTTGACAAACTCAAGGCTGACAAAACTTCACTTCTCTCTACAACAATTTGTTGAGAAACCTACTAGTACGGAGCGTTATCAAAAATTTCGCAAAATATCTCTATATCTACAAAACCCCAGTTTAGATTAGACAGCCAAACACAAGTTTTATAAATAGAATATGCTGAGGTTTTTATCCTTGTTTGTGATGTCACAATCTGACAATGATGTCATTATTCAGGTACTTTTGACGAAAAATGGCTGTCTCAGTAAAACCAGTTGCGTATATTACTTTCTGATAATGTGTAGGCTCGTGTGAATTAAGTCACATATTTAACATGAGGTGTAAAGTATGGGTAGACAAGGAATTTCCTCTCGATAGGTATGGCAGATGTTCAAAGGGGGCATTTTTTAAAACTCGGACATCTACCATTTTAATTTGACCAGCAAAAATAATTTGTTCATATGTTATAGTTTATATCGTGATGTGAAGACCACATAACAAAACTGAAAACGTATCCCTTTACTCGATATCTGCTTCGAAAATATGGAAACTTCCTAACTGAATAATCAAAATTCGATCAAAATGTTGAATTTCCTACAAACAAATATACTTAAATGCAAGTAATCAATTTTGTTTCCTGCACATATTATGGGATCCTGTTGCTTTTGATTAAATTTTCTGATACAGACTTGATATAAATAACACTTAAACTTTGGCTTAAAAAATGTCAAGCTGAGGAAATAGTTTTGTCCTTAAATATAAAGCAAAGCTGTAAACATAATAGGATAGGTATATAAAACTACAGATTGCTAAGAATGTTTTTTTTTTCATTTCCAGCAAAATAAATTAAAAGGTACGATTTATTATCATTCAAATCCCCACCCCTTTATTCAAACAAATTTTTATTCTCGAGAAAATGATGTGTAGGCTAGAGCCTTTTTGCCTACATGGAATATACGCCACTGAAAACTCGTGACACATATATATTATCTTAGAAGTAGTGTATAAGAATTTGTTCATGTGAAGCAGTTATTATTAAATGGATTTCTATAATTTTAATATTGGATATCGTTTTAGTGAAGGAAGTCAGACGGTTAAATATGATACTTGTTATGTTGACCGGTGAAAGCAAGTTTAGAAGGGATTTGTTTTTAATAAAGCAATATGCTATCAAAGACTTTCAATTAAAATTTTACACTTTGAAAAATACTTGAATATTTCAACAATAATATGAATATGAAATACCTAAGATATTGTTTACTTATTGATCACAACTCGTATACTGTGTCAAATAAACATGCTTTTATAATTTTCATTACAGAGGAGCAACAGTTGAAAAGGCATGAAATCATTCAGAATGGGTTAGGAAATTTAATGAATAACAATTTTTTTTCTATTTGTCCATATTTTCAAAATTACAATTGTACAAAGTAAAGAGAAAAAATTAACCTATAAAAATCTTTAAAATGATGTTTGGTGGTCCTCCCAACTCAGGGAAAAATTATTGGGTCCGTTTTTATAGGCGAGAAAAAATTCTTAAAATTTAAACAGAATTGTTGACGGAAGAAAAAGAAAAAATATCGTGTAATGGAATGTTACAAAAATGAGTCGGACCATTACTAGGCAGTAGATCGGGAGAGAGGGCAACCAAATATTTTTGTAACAAGCGGTATTAAAAGGCTAGTACATGTTCCATCACATACTTAGCAATGCAATTTTTTTTAATCTTTGACATTATTTTGAAAAACAAACATAGGATTTTCGGGGAAGGGGAGGGGGGTGGGTAGCACTCACTTTTTTGCGATGATAGACAAAGCATATATGCACTGGACCTTTCTTTGTGCTTGCTTCTAAATTTCATAGAAACAACTCATTAGATTTTATCAAGCTTCGTATGTTCAATGAACGAGAGTTTACAACGTTGTCAACATAATGAGACATGATGCGTTTTTGTCTCCAAATATTACTCCATACAATGTGAGGGTCGTTGCGAACATTCTAGCTATTTATCTGAGGTGTCTGAAGGATATCCTATAACTGCCTATTTTTTCTATAGCTTCTAAACAAAAAAGACATGTACCAACTTTTCGAATGTGAGACCTGTAATTAAAATTTATTTTTCATGCACTGCATATTGTTTAACATTTTCAAATTGAATGCAAAACATCCTCCTTGCAGTGCCCCATTTGAAAATAACTTCTATCGCCACAGAAAAAAGACCCACCGTAAACACATGTTTTGGACATTTTTCTCTTTTTTTCTCTTGAGTTTTAAAGAAACCAACAAATTATCAAGACTTGTTCCATAAAAATCAAATATAATCATGGTAATAAACGGATTTATCCACAGCAGATATATGCACATGCCAACCATGTGCTTAGTGCTTAATGGATTAATATAAACGAGGAATTTCGAGTTGTAAATAGAACAGATTTTCCCGATTTGCTGGAGTGAAGTTAAAATCGCGTTTTTCCATTAATCAGATGATGCGATGCAACAAATAAAAGTAGAAAGTAATATAACTTAATGATTATTATTTAGTAATTTCTTGTCTTGATGTTATTATGGTCGCATTTATTCTAAAATCATTGTTATTCGAACTCTGTGTGACAGAGGAATGGCGGACCAAAATAAGCACATGACCTCAGGAAGACACCCATATGAAAAATAAAATTTTCAAGAATTATGGATAATGACAAGAAAAAAACGAGACAAATGGTTGTTGCCATATTATCAATGAATCACAATAGCTCCGTTTTCAATGCATTTTTCATCTTATGAATGCTGTAGCTGCGCAGTTCTAACGTGATTAATTATCTTCTAATTAAGACAAAATAAACTTAATTGTTTACTAGTTTTGGTCTCTAACAGTATGTAATTAGTGCATTAGCACTTTGAGTATCTTTGGGCTAGTTTAGGAGAGTGTTAAGCGCATCCTTGGTATTTCTTAGTTTACAACAGACTAGATCCAATATGGCTTGTACATCCCCCTTAAAGGGCCAACAAGGAATATCCCATAGGCCAAGGACAAAGGTTTACTAGGGTAAGGCAATCCAGAGCTTACATGTATTCCCTGGCGGCTGAAAGCACGCCGTAATAATAGTAAATGCGTTCGTGATAGCTGTAATGCGGATGTGGACGCCCCATTTGGTTCCCAGTATGACCTTTAAATTAGGTACAAAGTATGAAAAGCGGTCGCCTGCCGATGTTTCAGGGTTCTTAGGGAGCCAGTTTACCACGAGATCCCTGATATCTTGCTAATTTATATCGATTTGTAAATACTTAGAGAGAGTGGCAACTGAATGAAAGAGACAGCTACCGTCTCTTATATTATAGGAATATTGAGAACAGGAATTAAATTTCCTTCAAGCGCATTTCGAACCAAATCGTCAGGGGCTGTATCGGTTCTTGAGAAGTCCTTTAAGATGGTTTACTAAATTACATGTATCAGAAAGATAGAAATCCGATATAAACGGGAAACTATGGAAAGGCAGTGAACAGGGATTTTGCTTTCGCCGCAAAAAAAATTAACATGAAGATTTATTTTTTGTTTCAGATATCATCTAAGGAACAAGGACTATTAACAAAAGAAGAGCGACAATAGAAGAAAACATGCAAAAAGGATGATTCGTCGCTAAAGAAAGAATCACCCTTTGTCTGTTGCCAATTGCCTGAACCCATTAACAGGGGCACAAGAAAACGTGTTTCGGTTGATGGTTAAACGGTTTTAAGGTCAATTGAAATTAGTTCCGCGATAAAACAGGCATTCAAGGAAAGTAAGGGCACGGGATCATGAAAATTTCCACATCGCTTTTAATCTGTATTCAGTGGCGTAACACATCGGAAGATTCAAACCTCTCTTATATCTCTTACCGAAAACTGTCCGTCAAATCTACTTTTCGATAACGTTCCTCCTCTTAAACCCATTCGTGCGACTTCGATACAAGAACGCCACCAAGTTGACTTAGTTCATATGTTGCAACACGGAATTTTATAACGGTGTAGAGTACAAGTATATTTAATCAGTTTTAGAGGTTTTCAATCGTTACGTATGGCTTCGCCCGCCCAACTCGAAAGAAAGCACCGAAATTGCAGACGCGCTGGAGTCAGATGGAGCTGTTGAAATCGGCAAAAAAGTGGTACCTTCAAAATCATTTAACAACAATTTCAATAGATCTTCTCCATCAATCGGTTCATCCAAACGGAAGAATGTTTGATTCAGGTCCCGTTCATGTTTATCTTCGAGACAAGACGCAAAAAGAGGGGCTACTTCGCAGTAAGAGCTTGCTGCCTGTGTAGTAAGTATTTGTGAAACAATTTTATATCCCGAATGAATTAAATGTTTATGCTTATAATATATATCAATACCTCTTAGTATTAAATATAATGTTTGAATGTTATAAAATATATAAAAACAAGAAAGATAACTCTTAGATACAGAGTAATAATAAGAATCTCAATTGCCGACAAGACTTACCTCCCCCATAAGGTAACACGTTGTAAATAACATGTTTAAAATTTAAATCAGAAAAGAGTTTTATTTAAAATACCTGCAAGAAATTGTAATTGGACAAAATGTAAATTAAAAAAAAATATGAGTGCGTTACAAAACTTCACACATTGTCTTCAAATTACACAGAATGAAAGGAGTTGAACTGTTCTGTATAAAAACCTTTTACATTTCCAGTTAAAGGCAGGGTGGGAAGGACGTATAATCCTAAGATACAAAATCAAAAAATAAGTTGTAAGTGGGGGGACTGATGCAAAGCTTGAGAAAGAGTTCTAGAACAAGGAAGTCCTTGTTGAGAACTTGGATGAAATCAAGAAAAAGGACATGCACAAAGGTGACATGTCAAATGTCAAGGTGAAGCTATCTGTAGTAGGAAAGAGAGTGGAATCCGTCCATGAATCTCGAGATCCATCAACATCGAAGATTCCTCTGCTTGCAAGAATTTTGCTTGCCGGACAAAAACAGCGAGGGTCTCATGAACATTAGTCCGTTGAAACAGCTGAAATTGTGTCAGAATATATCCCAGTTTAATCCGCCAAAGAAAGGTAAGACTTTTCATGAAAGAAAAAAGCTCAAAAATGGAAAAGAAGGGGGAAATAAATCTAAGAATAACTTTCTATCACTTGACACTATCAAAATGTGAAATTTTCTATGTAACTAGGAACCAAAGGTTTCCATCGAGACTGTAGCTGTACTGGTTTGTAATTGTAACAGAAGATGAGAAAAAAAGCCATTGCCATCAGACAAAAACTGTAGAAGAATTGGCTTTTTACAGAAACTTCACAGAAAATTCTATCTTAAGTAACAATGGCAAAATCGTTCATAGAAATCAATAATCGATTCACTACGGTATTTCAGATATCACAGTGTAGTCTACATGTGTGCCAAGATATATTAAAATCGGACCAAACTGTAGAAGGAGTCCCATGTTAAAGAAATTTCACAGAAAATTCTATTTGTACTTACCATGGCAACACCGTTCATCGAAATCAAAAACCGATGCACTATTTCATGTATTTTAGTGTAGTCTACTTGTGTGCCAAATTATACTTATATCCGTCAAAACTGCAGGAGGAGTAGCATTTTAAAGAAATAGATTTTCCATATTTAGTAACGATGGCAACACCGTTCGTCAAAATCATAAACAAATGCAATATTGTATGAATCTTAGTGTAGTACACTTGTATGCCAAGTTATATTGAAATCCGACCAAAACTGGGGGAGGAGTAGAGTTTTGAAATATTGTTTACAGACAGACGGACAGCCGGACGGACGCATTACTATCGCATAAGACAAGAAGAGTTAAAAAATGAATTTAATAACAACTTTCAAATGATTGCCGTTGATCCATGTTTTAAGCTATGACATTCACAATTTTGAAAGAAGCACCCTTGCTTATCATAAGTATACATTTAGCAATTGTTTATTTTGTTTACTTAATGCCCATAATCTAGGTTGGAGAACAAAAATGCATGTAAACTAATCAGTAATATTCAGTAATAATCAGGAGTGCTCCTATGAAACATGAACCCCTGACCCGAGGTCTACACAATGCACAATTTTTGAAGAGGCACACATGCTTATCAAAAAAAATGTTTGATTAATACTAAGGAGCAAATTTCAAACAATTCATTTTCGAATTCAGTACATGTATATAAGTAGAGCCCCCACTCTTTTTGGTATCCCTGACCTAGGGGGCTTGAAATGCACAATTTTGGCAAGAGCACTTGCACATCATTACTATATGAATAGTTCATCTGCTTATATAATGTATTATCACTATATAATCATTATAGCGCCACGATCTAATACCTTAACCCCCTGACCAAGGGGTCATAACATTAACAATTTTGGTGGAAGCATTACATATATAAATACGTAAGGTTCCCTTTCAAAGTAAAGTTGATATAATGGTGCTTGTTCCTGAGCTGTTTTGTTCAATAGGTGAGCTTACACGAGTAGTTTAATGAATGAGTTAATTTTCAAATTTACGGACGATTTATGTTAATCGGACGTAAAACTATTCGTTTGAGGAGACCCCGCAGTGTTAATCTGATATCAACAATAAATATGCATCGCATTCAAACTGTGTTTGATGAAACATGCATAGGCACTTGGGGTATGGACCCCCCTTTTTCCATTTTTTTTCATTTTAAATCAGGATTCAAGTCATCTTTTTCAAAGTGTCGACCGTTCACTCTGTTGCTTGGCATTACTAGAGGCCAAGAATCGATAACCTTCGTCTGTGGTTATAATACCATACCCTCATTCTTAACTTGGAGCATTTGTATTCCGGCAAGAGTACAATTTCCATATTTGGCTATAACTTCTTAATTTAAGGTCAGAGCGACATGATTTTTGTGCGCGACACACCTTCTAACCAAGACGCATCAGATGACAAAGTTTGATAATCCTAGGCCTCATAGTATTAAAGTTATGAGCCGGAAACGAAAACGCTAACAGACAGACAGACGGACACGAAGCCTTTAACGTAATTTGTCCCGTCTGAAGACGGGAGTATAAAAAGAGAAGTTAATTCCAGCTTTGTTCAGTAATTTAAGATGTCGGTAATTTTGAAGGAAAGATAAATATTATATAGTAAAACGAAACAGAAAAATATGATTGATTACGCTTTTACCTCTGAAATTCCAAATAACACCTTTCGGATGAAAAGGGAAGGCATGTCTGCAACAATTGGAATGCAATAAGAACAGAAGTAATGCCTTTTTGCTGGTAAAATACTTGCATTTGTAACGTTTTTCCGATACGGTCTAAGGGAAATAACTCTCAGTGTTTTCCATTTCTCCCAATGAATATCCTTGAAATGATACACAAGTTGTCAAGTTTAAAGTTTATTCACATTTTAAAATCCAAAATAGCATAAACACAGTAAGTATAAAAATCCAAATAAAAATTGTCCGAAGTGCTCGTAATGAATATGAAAAACTGACTGACTACTATCTAAAATCCCCTCTATATTTATACATAAAACCCATTGCTCGCGAGGAGCAATGCAATGTAAACAAAAACCCATTGCTCGCGAGGAGCAATGTTATATAAACAAATCATCGTTACATAATAATTCGCTACAACTCCCCCCCACTTAAGTTTTTGACTCCGTTCAAAATGATTAAACAATGTACAACTAAAATTAATTTCTTGAAGTTAAACATGATGGTAAAATTTAAAGTAAATACATAAACAATTAAACGTTAGCTATATAAACAATTATTTTTTTTTCAAATCGGTAAATATTTACTACACAATCCATAATAAAATCATTTTGTTGAAACAGTAAACATATCAACTTACCCCTATCAAACTTAGTCTAAGTTAACAATAAATCACCTTCGGACAAACAAGCACAAAAAAAAATATTTACAAACATGACATTAAAACATAATCAAAATCAAAGATATATAAATAATTAAAAATTATATACATAAAAGCTTGTTAATAGATTACAAGTCTTTTTTAGAGTTAATCTCCTCGGAACCATCAGGATTAGTCCGAATCGTCTTCTTCATCACAAGGCAGATGGTTGACGTCTCGACACTTACGCGATTGTTATTATCGTCCATGTCATACACAATACTGTCCTCTGATGACGAATTCGCGGCTTCGCTCACATCTGGTGAATCGAGAGATTCTTCTGTTGGTCGCGCACACGTTTCTTCCTCTTCTATGTCGCCCAGAATTTCACTAATAAAAGTGTCATTTATTTCCGGCAAGTCTTCAGAATTCACTGAGATTATGTCCAAGTCCTGATAAGAGTCTGTAACGAGTGGCTGCGCCGTCTCATGGTAATGCATCTCTTCCTCATCGGAGGAAATGTCCTCATAAAAGTCACTCATAACGTACACTGGTTTCCGGGTCTCCATGAAGTTGTGTCGTTGAATCGTCTTCCGCGGGGTATTTAAGGCCTCATTGACGAAGTCCTCGTCTAACTTATGGACGTTTTTGAGATGTCTTTTAAGATTTGATTTTCTAGTAAAGAGTTTCTGGCAATATTCACATTTAATAACATTCAAATCACTTCTATGATGTTCGCGTTGATGCTGGTACAAATTACTATTTGTCGAAAACACACATCCACAATATTCACAAATCATCTGGAGAATGGTCAGTCTGGTACCGAAGTGGTCTTTTTATAACTCTCCCAAGTCGTGTTGTTCTAATGACGGCTTCTGATTGGCTGTCGGCATGTGACTGTTCCGCTGTGACAGTCTCGGGTCGCGGCTCTGGCGGTAACTTCAATCGTTTGGTCATCGGTCTCTCTCTCGCAGCTGGCACGCGACGTCGCGGGGCACCTGCTGTCTCGCCAGTTGTATATTCGAATTCGAGAGCTGGGTGCGAATGTTTATTCCCTCTGTATGGTTTGATATTATCGGCGTGCACTATCACAGGCTTGGAGTTTTTGGAATGTTGAATTTGATAAAGCGTATCGCTCAGTCTTTTCACAATAAACCATGGCCCTGTCCAGTTCCTTGCTAGTTTTGCTTTCGTCCCTGTAATAATTTGGCGTTGATTTCGCCTCACTTTATCTCCAATGTCATAATTCACATTACGAACATTTCTGTCATAATAATGTTTTTGTCTTTGCGATAATTTTCCTGTAACTTCTCTCGCAAGATTGTGCACAAAATATAGTTCACTTTCCAAGTTTCTCACATATTCAGAATCATTATTCCGAACTGGTTCTTCTTCGGTTAATTCCGTTGTCATAACATCTAATGGTAGTGAGGGCTCTGTACCGAACACCATTCTATACGGAGATATAGTCGTTGTTTCGTGGGGTGTACTATTATAGGCCAGAACGATCCCGTCTATGTACTTGTCCCAGTCTGTCTGATGAGCTGAAATGTATTTCGACAACATTTCTTTTATAGTTCGGTTTAATCGCTCTACCATCCCGTCGGACAGCGGATGGTAAGCAGTTGTCCGTGTTTTGTTGATCTGAAGTAATCTGCACATTTCTTGAAATAGTTGACTTTCAAACTGTCTACCTTGATCGGAATGTATCTCTAACGGACATCCGTATCGTTTAATCCAACCTTTGAATAATGTTTCTGCCACAGTTTCAGCTTCCATATCACGTAAGGGATAAATTTCACAAAATTTAGTAAAATAATCAGCGACGACTAATATGTACAAGTATCCATTTTCTGACTTCGGAAATGGTCCTGCAATATCTGCGGCTATTCTCTGAAATCTGTCACCACTTAAATACGTCATAATGTAAGATCGCTTCTTTCTTGTTGGATTTTTCCTTTCTTCGCAAATATCGCATGACGATACATAATCTTGAGCATATCGCTTCAGCTGCGGCCAGTAGTACTGACTATTCATTAACTTTGAAACAGTCCTCCTAATTCCCATATGTCCGGCAGTTTTTGAATCATGTAAATACCACATTACACTGTCACGTAAAGTCCTAGGAATACATATTTTAAGTGTTTCACTGTCTTTTTCTATCCACCGGTAACATAGTAAACCACGATCAACTGTTAACATTTCCCACCTAGAATACCAGAATTTGAACTCAAAACTGGTATGAGAAATAGAACTTATCGCAGGTTTCACAGAATCCAATTTTTCCTTTAAGCGTAGTAGTTCAGACATCTCATGATCTTCGTTTTGGTGCTTACGTATATTTTCAACTGTAAGAGACTCTGTTGGTTGTTTCCGTTGCCTCGCTGGAGGGGGTCTGTTTTTGACTTTCTTACGCCTAGCCGTTTCACTGTTTTCAGTTGCTGATTCTACTTGACACGCATCCGGATTCGGATAACTTCCGGGATATAACAAACATCCGATATCTTAAACTTCTGTGTTCTGTTTGTAGCAATCCGGGGATTCACATAGTTTTCTCAATTCGTCGACATGAGTGAAAGTTTTCTGTGTCGATTCTTCGTGAACGTCGCGCTTGCATTGTTTACAGATTAAACTGTCACTGATCCTGGATAGTGCGTCAGCATTCAGATGTCGTTTGCCTGGTCTATGCACAATGCGAAATACGTATGGTCCCAGTTGTTGAAGCCATCTCGCTACTTGTCCATCTGGCTCCCGAAATTTGTGCAGCCAAACTAATGATCCGTGGTCAGTTCTAAGAATGAACTCCCTCCCGAGCAAATAATGTTTGAAATGCTTTATAAAATACACAAGCGCTAGCATTTCTTTCCTAGTAACGCAGTAATTTCTCTCTGCACTATTCAAAGTTCGGCTAGCATATTCAATAACTATCTCCTTGTCATCTTGAATTTGTGACAGAACAGCTCCAATTGCGTTGTTGCTAGCATCAGTGTCTAGAATAAATACACCTCCATCCGTATCTGGATATCCTAGTATAGGAGCAGTCACTAGTTTTGATTTCAGCATTTGAAATGCATTTTCACATTCATTCGTCCATTCCCATTTAGAATTTTTACATGCAAGTGCATGTAAACATTTTGCTATTTCGGCAAAGTTTTTGATGAATTTCCTGTAATAAGACACAAGTCCTAAAAAACTCCTTAATTCAGATACATTCTCTGGTGATTTCCATTCCTCGACAGCTCTAGTTTTCGCCGGGTCAGTTTTAACACCGTTTTCTGACACAATATGTCCGAGGAATATCACTTCCTTTTGAAAGAATTTGCACTTTTTCGCTTTAAGCTTCAAGTTTGCTTGCCGTAGTCGATTGAGGACTTGTCGTAAGTTTTGCAGATGATCTGAGAAATCTCGACCAGTCACAATTATATCGTCCAAGTAAAGTACTGTTATATGCCACTGCAGTCCTTGTAATGCCCTCCCAATAACACGCTGAAAAGTTGCAGGCGCGTTACATAGTCCAAAAGGCATAACTCGGTACTGGTACAATCCTCCACGTGGTGTTGCAAAAGCAGTCTTTTCCTTGTCACTCTCCGACATTGGAATCTGGTGATATGCCATGTTTAAATCCAATGAGGTGAACCATTTAGATCCCGCTAATGAATCTAAATTATCGGCAATCCTTGGAATGGGATAAGCATCCTTAATTGTTTGAGCGTTGAGTTTCCTATAGTCTACGCACACTCTCCAGCTTTTGTCCTTTTTCTGCACCAGTACAAGGGGTGATGACCAAGGGCTAATAGACTCCTCTATAAGTCCATGCTTCTCTAAATTCCGAACTTCCGTGTCCAGTATTTCCCTCTTAAATATAGGGACTCGCCTGGGTGGTTCCTTAAACGGCAATTCATTTTTCAATTTAATGCAATGCTCTCCAAAATTAGCACGCTCCATTGGTTGGTTCGGTTCAGCAAATGCTCCTTTGAATTCCATCAAAAATTCCTTGAAAGTAATACTTTCTTCCTCTGTTAAATGTTCACATCCGTCTGAATACAACTTCTTTAGATATTCAGGCAAATCCTCAGATTTCCTTTCAAAATCTACATCAAATACTCCTTGTTCATGAATATGTTCACTAATATAATTCACAGGTGAAAACAGTGCTACATCTGTGTCCTTTTTCACCAAAACATCGTTATCACACGGATTAAATACACGCACAAACAATTCCTTTTGGTCAGCATTTACAAGAGCATGCGCAATCATTAATCCATAAACATGCATGAACTGTTTAATCGGCAATAAAATTCCATCGCCTAGATTTTCCATGCATCGTATCCTAGTTTTAATCAAAGCTTCATGTCGCCCGGGTATAACACAATCCTCTATAGACAAAACCCTCAAAGTTCTATGACTGAATTCTCCTCCTTGATTGTACGAATCAAGATTTAACATCAATGAATTTTCACTGTAATCCCAGTTGCACTTAAATTGCCTCATAAAATCCTGTCCCAGGAGATTGCACTTAACTCCTCCGACAAAAACACGAAATAAAATGTCTTTTCCTCCAAAACTTAAGATCATCTTTGCAGTCCCTAGAATCTGTAATTCATTTCCATCAGCTATGTGAAATTTCTTATGCACGCGTTCCAGCACAGGTCTAACTTCCTATAAGATATTGTAAAATGTATCTTCCGTAATAAAGGTATTAACCGCACCTGTATCGATTTTCCATTCAAGGGGAGTCCCTTCTACCCATCCATTGATCCTCATGTCACAGGATCCTTTAACCTTAAATTTCCGGTCCTCGCCCTGCTTGGAGTTCACACCGATGTGCGTTGCATCATTTACATCCGCTTCCTTATTAGAAACTGGAGATTCTCCTTCCTCGGAGTTTACTACAGAAAGCTTCTCAAGCAATTTAGCTTCATTTCTGGTCTCCCTGTTCTCTGAAGCGGAATGTTGCAAATCCAATGTATTAGGCCTGTGGTGCATTGTGACCGACACACGGCCTACTGCCTCGGTCGAATTTCGTTTAACTGCTGCTCGGATGTTTCCTGATTCTTCCTCTTTTGGAAAGTCGCACCTGTGTTTTGCATTATCTTTGAAGTTGCTTTCTTTGGACAATCTCGGATTAAGTGTTGGCTTGAGTGACAATGATAGCACAATTTCTTGTCCCTCGCTTGATAATTCGTACCTGTCGTCACATTATTATTGTTGTTATAGTACCGTCTCTGTACTGTATCCTGTGGCTCTGGCATATCCGTCTTAATTTCCGGTTTAGTAGATTTTGACCATACCTGGTAAATTGGGGGTTTCATGATCCTTTGATCTCTAGGTTTCCGGTTCTCTGTAAGTCTAATGCACTCTTCCTGCATTGCTGCTGTAACCGCTTCATCAATAGTCTTTGGTCGTGTTCTCCTAACAGCTAAACGAAACTCCTCTGATTCACTACAGTTGTCAAGGAAAGTCTTGAGACTAGCTTCTTGTACATATTCCCTGCTTTCCAAATAAGCTCGTCTGTATAAATCTTGGATGGCTTGTCCAAAATCTCGGAAAGTCTCGCCATGCTTCTTAAATCGCAACTTTGCTTCCGTAATGTAGCTCTCTTTCATAGCCATGTGACCAAATCTCCGGTTCATTGACTCTGCTAACAGCTTCCAGTCGCTCCGTTCGGAATCGGATAATCCGTAGCAGGATGTTTCTGCCTGTCCCCGCAACACTGTGAAAAATACTTTTCGTTTTCTGTCATTATCCCAGCCATTTAGTTCTGAAATATTTTCAAAATATCGTATGTATTCACTCCAAATATCTGTGCCATCTCCCTTAAATGTTCTTTTCACATTTATTTGTTGCGCTGGTGTATTCCTTGTATTGGGAATCCTAGATGGGGAGGGTTGAACACCTGACATTACATTCTGGTTCACGCCTGGCGAGAGACTCGGAGTTCGTCGTGGTATAGGGGTCCTTGATATTAAATTCCTTTCTGTGTTTCTGTTGCGCCCACTTACAAGATCATCTCTAAATGCCAGCTTGCAAATAATACTAATAAGTATAACGCACAAGATTGCCAGTGTTCCTGTCATCAGAAATTCCTTCGTAAGGCATAGCAGCATATATCCTGGGAAATATTTATACAAAAGGTATAAACTTACAGTTCCTGCCAGAAATACCAAACCCCATAAACACATGAAGCTTTTCCACTGTGAAGTTTCGCTTTCACTGGATTCCTGATTAAAGTCGGTCTGTTGGTCCGGCTCTGAACACGCTGGAGTACTTGCCTGAATAGGCGAATTAACGTTCTCCGCCTCATTAAAATTCACCATTAAATTTCGCCTTGCAGATGAACCATATTCCCTTCTCTGAATATTCCTCGCACTTCTTGGTGTTTCAGCTATAAGACTATCACTCGCATCTCCGGTCAATTCCATATCTCTAGGTGAATACGTAGTTTGTTCCATGTTTAATATATTTCCGCACACAATAATAACTAAAATCACGTAAAGTCACAATAATCACAAAAACGCTTTATTCCTGCATCCACACGCAAAACATTTGTAATACTTGCTGATTTCTCCACTATGTTTGCGAATGTAATGAATATTTTCACTTGTTATGAACATCACAAAACAATTCGGACATTCCTTTCGTTTTGACGCATCCTCCGTTCGAACGAAAATATAGTTCCCACTTTCATCAACATCGTAAATATTAACGTATCTTGTCCGGTTGCCTGGTAGAGACATTTTATTTAATCCATCTGCACACAAAGAAAGTAGAAATTTCCTTTTTTTCCACACGGAATCACTTATTCACAAATTCACAGAATTCACTATTGTAAATCCGTTTTAAATCACTGTGTTTACATTTTAATTCCTGTTACGAATTAATCCAATTTACACAGAATCACTCCAAGAATATAACCACATTATAAGAAATCCATTTGAATCATCATATCACACCGGAATTATTAAATCCCACCGGAATTGAAATATCCCAGCGCTGGCCACCAGTTGTAACGTTTTTCCGATACGGTCTAAGGGAAATAACTCTCAGTGTTTTCCATTTCTCCCAATGAATATCCTTGAAATGATACACAAGTTGTCAAGTTTAAAGTTTATTCACATTTTAAAATCCAAAATAGCATAAACACAGTAAGTATAAAAATCCAAATAAAAATTGTCCGAAGTGCTCGTAATGAATATGAAAAAGTGACTGACTACTGTCTAAAATCCCCTCTATATTTATACATAAAACCCATTGCTCCCGAGGAGCAATGCAATGTAAACAAAAACCCATTGCTCGCGAGGAGCAATGTTATATAAACAAATCATCGTTACATAATAATTCGCTACACATTTATGGAAATATCAGAACGAAGCATTTTAAAGGAGTTGAGAAATATACTGACAATTGGGGGTTGTACATAACCCCAGTGAAAATGGGCCAATTTTAAACCGGCTGTGGTCAAAATATCTTGGAAATGTGTTATAAATGACCAAAGAAAATTGAGGAAAGCACTGACTCTGATTTGATTTTTATCAACAGACAAGGTAATTAACTTCATTTTCACTGGAAGAAGATTTCAACACTGACTTTGACAAACCATTTATAGATTCTGAGTCTGAAATGACGGACTTTGATGCAAAAGAAATACATGAAATCGATGTGATGTCAACACTATCAGCAACATAAACAGTTCCCTCTGATGATTCTCCTGAAAATTTACACGGAATGTCCCATAGACACAGACAAGATAAAATCAAGTATACAAAATATGCATGTTCAGACAGATGATGAAAGATTTGATACAGTGAGGTTGCAAATAACGAATCGCCCCCATAACCGAACCACATTCAGATAAATATTCTATATTCTTCTGATCAAGGTCCAATTCTTAGCTTAACCTAACCTGTCATGCTGTATTACTCCAAGGCGAATGGAACGTTGTACAGATGTTTAATAAAATTGTGACTAAAGGTACCGAACGCGTCATAAAATTTCTTAATCAGGGAATAATTCTATTACCTATTAAGTTGTAGGTAGTTAGGTTTCTAATTACGAATCACTGCTACACAAATTAGGTGTTGCAGGATTCATCTCAAAATTTTGATTTTTTCTAAGCGTTTTAATACCTGTTGCAACTTAAAGGACACAGGACATAACAAAAAATATTTTGTCTGCATTCAATGTCCTTAGCATTCTTAAGTCAGATTCTCACACTTAATCTGTTAAACAAGCATCAGATAACAAGGCACAGCTTGATGTAGTAATCTATAAATACCAACCGATGCAGTTCTCCGAGCAATGCCGACAATTAATGAGATAAGAGTCAGGTGGGCCATTTTTACGTCAGATGTGAGCTTCCTGCAAATTCCCGCTTTATCTTAAACAAAACAATGGAAGAAGACTCGTCAGATGGATTTTCCCTTGCTCCTGAAGAAGTTAGACCCTATAATTTTGAGCCTTTATTAAATCAAACTCAAGACAGCATTAAAAGTGAATCTGAAGATTAAGAGGGAGGTGATTTGGAGGAGGATAATACAGGTACCGGTAATTGGAACCCGCAGGGAGAACTTAGCATGGTATGAAAATAAAACAAATATTTTACTAGTTTATATTTCAGAGATGAAAACTTTTATTCACCTTTTCATTATTAGCATTATTTATATATATATTTCATATATGAACAGTAAATATATAATTTGATTTACATTACAAGGTGTGTCTGTGAAAGGTGCCAAGTAATGGAAACAAATGAAGAATGTTTATGCTGCCTTGAAATTGCACCCATTTTGGAAAAAGTAGAAGTAAAGGAGTTAAAGTGTATCACAGAACATGATGGGTTTCAGGGAAATTGCCTCAATATTGACGCCCTGGAAGTCTCCATGTATGAGTTTGTAGACACTGATGGGCCCCTTGATGACAACGAGCCAATACATGAGTAAGATAATGTATACAAATAATTTTTCTTATAAATGTTTTTGATTTTTACCTTGAAACATGTCAAGTAAATTATGATATAGTATTTTCTCCATGGTTTAATTTTCCCAGCTTGTGTGGTATCCAAAATCAGACAGACATTTCCATCTGAGTCGTATGCTGGTTTCAAACATCCACGTTTATGAAAATTATGATATGATGTCCACTTATCAATCTTTTTTGAAACACAACACATTTCCAGTTTGAAACACAACACATTTTAAACTTTCACATTCCCACCAAATTTATCTGTTGTATCTAGTTGTTCTTCTGTTAATCAGTTCATTTTTGTCAAAGTCTTCATACTCATGAGTCAGTGGACGTGGTTCTTCAGCTTTATGACCAAACACAAAATCATCTTAGGCAAATTTTAAGGAAGGATAGCGTCCTTTTCTAACTAAAATCTTTTTCCAAGAATTTTCCGACATATTCTGTGGAATACTAGTATAAGAATGAAACTCTTACAAGGAAAGCAAATACATGAAAGACTTAGTGATTGTTTTATTATTTCATTATAGATTCAATAGATATTTATAAATGTGAAATTATGCTACAGCATGTGTTAGTCACTTCTTTTAACTTATTTATCAAAGGTTGCAGCCCTAACAAAAAAATACTATAGTTAACTATAGTTAACTATAGTTAACTATAGTTTACTATAGTTAACTATAGTTTACTATAGTTAACTATAGTAAATCAAAGTGTCAAAGTTTTTGTCAAAGTTTTTCAAAGTATCAAAGTTTTCGCCAAAGTTTTTCAAAGTATCAAAGTTTTCCACAAAGTTTTTCAAAGTGTCAAACTTTTCGCCAAAGTTTTTCAAAGTATCAAAGTTTTCGCCAAAGTTTTTCAAAGTGTCAAAGTTTTCGCCAAAGTTTTTCAAAGTGTCAAAGTTTTCGCCAAAGTTTTTCAAAGTATCAAAGTTTTCGCCAAAGTTTTTCAAAGTGTCAAAGTTTTCGCCAAAGTTTTTCAAAGTGTCAAAGTTTTTGTCAAAGTTTTTCAAAGTATCAAAGTTTTCGCCAAAGTTTTTCAAAGTATCAAAGTTTTTGCCAAAGTTTTTCAAAGTGTCAAAGTTTTCGCCAAAGTTTTTCAAAGTATCAAAGTTTTCGATAAAGTTTTTCAAAGTGTCAAAGTTTTCGATAATTTTTTTTAAAGTATAAAAGTTTTCGATTAATTTTTTCAAAGTATCCAAGCTTTCGATAAGGTTTTTCAAAGTGTCAAAGTTTTCGATAAACTTTTTTTATAGTTTCAAAGTTTTCCACAAAGTTTTTCAAAGTGTCAAAGTTTTTGATAAAGTTTTTCAAAGTGTCAAAGTTTTCGATAAATTTTTTTTTAAGTGTCAAAGTTTTTGATAAAGTTCTTCAAGTATAAATTTTTTCGATAAACTTTTTTCATAGTTTCAAAGTTTTCGATTAAAATTTTTAAAGTGTTAAATTATCAAAGTTTTCGATAAAGTTTTTCAAAGTGTCAAAGTTTTCGCCAAAGTTTTTCAAAGTGTCAAAGTTTTCACCAATATTTTTCAAAGTATCACAGTTTTCGCCAAAGTTTTTCAAAGTGTTAAAGTTTTCGCCAAAGTTTTTCAAAGTATCAAAGTTTTCGCCAAAGTTTTTCAAAGTGTCAAAGTTTTCGTCAAAGTTTTTCAAAGTGTCAAAGTTTTCGCCAAAGTTTTTCAAAGTGTCAAAGTTTTCGCCAAAGTTTTTCAAAGTATCAAAGTTTTCGCCAAAGTTTTTCAAAGTGTCAAAGTTTTCGCCAAAGTTTTTCAAAGTGTCAAAGTTTTCGTCAAAGTTTTTCAAAGTGTCAAAGTTTTCGCCAAAGTTTTTCAAAGTGTCAAAGTTTTCGTCAAAGTTTTTCAAAGTATCAAAGTTTTTGTCAAAGTTTTTCAAAGTGTCAAAGTTTTCGTCAAAGTTTTTCAAAGTGTCAAAGTTTTTGTTAAAGTTTTTCAAAGTGTCAAAGTTATCACTATAGTAAATCAAAGTTTTCAAAGTGTCAAAGTTATAACTATAGTTAACTATAGTTAACTATAGTATTTTTTTGTTAGGGAGGCACTCTGCGAGGTTTTACTACACATTCCTGTCCTTTCCTTGCCTTTGGGTAGGATACACTCCACTGTAGTTCACCCTCTCTTGTTATTGACTGACGTCTAGTTCCGTTTTCATTGTAATGAAATGCAGCAATACACAACCTGTTGAAAATGAATAATATAAAATTTCTAAAGACTTTTGTTACTTTAATCTATATAACTATGAATGTATTAAAAAAGAAAGGCTACAAACCTTGCAAGCATTGGCATGTAAAAGAAGTGTGTACTCTTTAGTGCGAAATGATACACCACAGAGTGAAAAACTTCAAGTCCATATGGCTGGTAAATAGGTGACAGTTTTGGAAGATCTCTAAGGAGATAGGGACTCTCCATAACATCTTTTACCATCTTGTGACATCTAGAGCCTAGAATGGAAAAAATGCGAAATTTTTGGAATGATTGATTGATTGTATACTAGTATTGTTTAACGTCCCTCTCGAGAATTTTTCACTCATATGGAGACGTCACCGTATGGCGGTGAAGGGCTTCAAATTCTGACCTTTACTCGGCTCTCAGGGCCATTGAGCAGTGAGGGATCTTTATCGTGCCAACGCCTGCCGCTGACACAGGGCCTCGGTTTTTAAGGTCTCATCCGAAGGACCCGCAACTTTCACTTCAAAGTGCCGAGCGCATGGCGAAGGAACAGTTGCTACAAATTTCAACGACTAGGTCAGTCGCGGCCCAGATACGAACTCACGACCTCCCGATCACGAAGCGAGCGCTCTACCGACTGAGCTACCGTGAACGGTTTTTTGGAAACTGTTACAGTTATAAAATAAAAGAAAATAGATTTAATTGGATAATGACCTTGCTGCATCCAGTCTCTAGGTTCATTCAGCTGGCCATGTTCACACCGTGGAAAGACCTCAGAATCATGTTCAAAGACATTGATAAGATGGTTGCTAATAGATTTCCATTTGTCAACCTTCATTTGCCCATTGTTTCCACTTGACGCTGCTACCAAGTATGTGTGGTTGACTACAGTGCTGCTATCCCACAAGTTGACATGGGATTGGATCGGATAGGATTCAGGATTGAGGATTCACGATAGAAACATATAGAAGTTAATCCAATCTTATCCTATCCTGTATCCTACAGCCAATCAGATTCGAGCAAAGGTTAATTCATATTTCAGAATAAATTACAAAAACGAAATACGGTATAAAATGTTTACAAAAGAAATATTTATATTTTTTTCAAAAGAAAATAAAACATTCTTTTCTCTAAACATATATTTACATTGTAAACTTCGAGTAACACCGCATACGATCTAACCGTGAACGATCCTTGGAAGATTTGGGAATGTAAACAACGAAGAGTCAAGACATCAAAAGACCGTATTTCTTCAGCTTGTTTGGATGATTTAACCGATTCTTACTTGTGAAAAAGTGTATTAACATGTTTTTTTCTGTTAAATATGCTCTGTTTGTTTGGAAAATTCCACAGGAATCGTCAGCAGCGGAGATGATGTGCGATATCATGTAAGTATACTTCACACTGCACACAGTATGTGTGCATTTTTATACATATTTATCGCTTTAAACAGTGTTCTCATATCCTAAAATATAAACATTTTATTCTATTTATTAATATAAACAAAAATCGGGTGCGGGAAAAAGAAGTAATGTAGACAGAAGTGCGGGGAGGGGGGGGGGGTAATATTTACAAATACTCTGTCTTATGATTCAATCAGATATCAATGAGCTCTAAGACTAAAACAATCATATATATTACGCGTAAATCAGGTTGTTACTCTTATCATTTCCCTAATTATGTCAGAAAATAGTTTTTTTTTATTTCTGTGTTATTAATGATAAATGAATGTAGAATCATCATGTGCATTTCTAATGCTTCTGCTTAAATGTTTAATGAGCCCACTAAGCAGTTCACTTACATATTGAACATGTATGTTTTGATGTATTGTGAGTTATGAAACATAAGTTAATCTTGTCATTTTATTCATTACAGAAAATGGATTGTCTGCACTCATGCGTCATCGCAGTACAAGGATTTCAACCTAAAAAGTATGTATGATTTTATTTTTATCGTTTATTTCTACATGGTCGTTAAAATACATAAACATCATTATCTGAGTTGACGTGACATGTCTGCAGTTACTCGAAACAAGTGATGTTCTTCTTTCAAAAATATTGAAAGTAATACTAAAAGAAACGTTGAATTTTTCTAGTCATCATGTTATAGTATCATAGATTTTCATATTCAAATTTCAAGACAAAAAAAAAAACCTAAGAAAAAAAAACATTAAATAGATAAAAACAAGCAGAAATAGAGAAAAGAAAGGTATTAAGTGTTACCACTCATCCCTTTTGATCCACCTATACATTTCACGCACACATTCATTCATTGGTTGAACATTTACATTTCATTGGTCAAGGGTTTTACATTGTCTAGTGAGTGATATTTACTCAGTTTGAATGATCTCAGAGTTTCAGACATGTAGAAAATTAAATTAGATCTGGTGAATTATTGAAATACTTCAATCTTATACTGACTTACTGACAGAAACAGTACAGAAACATTGTAACATCATATCTGGAAAGACCCATACAGTTTGTCAGATGGACTTGGTTCCACAAACCGAGCCATATAATTATTGATATATAAAACTCATGAAACCAGAAAGTTCTTCAACTTATTATTGCCGGGATTCCCGCTACAAAAATGGCGCCCAACGTAAATGAACCTTAACCCATTTAGAGCACTCCTCCACGTCACAACATCCGACGTCCATCGTCTACGCCACAACGACGATTCATATCCTAAGTGGTACTACGATTCCGGAAGTATCCGATTATTTATTTAGTGCATGCTATGTGAACATTTCCGGAAATATCCGACCAAGCGTTTCAGTGACACTGACTTGTGAGTAATCTGAATTTTCTCTGTTTACTATGTGCACATGTTTATCTGTTACAAAGGCCTTCGTTGATGATCATTCGCGGGTACCATGGACCAACAGCGTTGGAAAAAGTAAATATATTTGACTCCTTTAATTAAGGTGTATATATTTATTATTTATTTCAGTGTTTGAACATTTATTTGACCCAAACTTGTGTGTACGTAGGGTCATTGTGTATTAGAATTTTGCCATTACTTAGTTTGTTTACCTTTTGGTTTGCATTGTGTATTTAGTGGTTCTAATTTATTATTATTGAAAACTCATACCACTAATTATAACTTCCATTGACTTGGTCTATAGAAAGGTAAGAACTTGATAACAGGTGTCAGTTGTATATTGATCTGAGGAAATTCGGGTTGAGTGTTAATTCATCAATCTTATCCCAGTGTAGAGACAGTTGGTTGGTGAATAGGTGCACATAACACACGGATAGTTACTGTTGATCATCACATACCGTACAAAACAACAACTCAAATATTTTCTGATCAAATAATTTGTCTGTTTGAGGTTCCGATACCCCTAGTGTTATCATACTATACTAATATCTGTCTGCTTTGAGTAAACAATAATTTAATTTAATTATAAAGTTAGTGCAATTTGATAAGATTGAATTAAACAAGAGTAAACAAACAATTAAACCAGTATTTAAAAAATTGTAAATATTAGATAATCTAAAAGTAAAAGTACAATTTAAAACCAGCAAACAGTTTAAAGATGTGATAAACAACTTTTGTGTGTGTGTGTTCGTGTGTTGAACAAACGCTACGGTTTCTTTGCATTGCTGCTACGCGGCGGTTTCTTGCATGTATCACTATTGAGTCTCTGACTTATTTTTCATTGATATATGAATTTGTATTTGTGTTGTTTATTTGTGGTCATCATGGCAAGTATGACTCAAGATGAGATGTCCGATTTATCAGATATCATGAAAGAATTAGACATTAAGCCTGAGAGTGGTAGCTCAGCAGAATTTAAAAATTGGGTATTGCAATATGCAGAGAAATTGAAAAGTGAATCACCCAGTCTGTCTGCAAATCCTTCTCAGCCAGTCAGTTTCCCTCCCCAGCCAAGTTTCGCAACCCCAGCCCAGTCCCAACCCAAAGATAGCCCATCATCCCACCCAGCTACCCCTCCCAATACTTCAGCCAATGCATCCACCCAGCCCAATCCACTATCACATATCCCTCTTAGTGGTGTCCCTAAAATTTCAATATTCTCGGGTGACAAAAAGTTTGATATACTTTATGATCAGTGGAGGTATGAAGTTGAATGTTTACAAACAGATGGGTATGCTGACAATATTATTTGTTTAGCTATGCGTCGTTCATTACGAGGATCAGCAAGTAGAGTGTTAATGAGGTTAGGACCTAATGCATCTGTGGATGAAATATTATACAAGCTGGATAGCATCTATGGTATAGTTGAGGAGAAAGAGTCTTTGCTGGCAAATTTTTACAGTGCCAAACAGCAGGAAAATGAAGATGTATATGCCTGGGGATGCAGGTTAGAAGACTTATTATCAAAAGCTCTTATACAAAGACTAGTGAATCCAGATGATGAAAATGATATGCTAAGAAACATGTTTTGGTCAGGGATGAGAACCAGTTTAAAAGACATGTCCAGTCATCTCTATGATAAATACCCAGAATTTGACGACTTAAGGAGAGCAATGAGGATATTGGAACAAGACAGAGAGAAAAGAAAAAGCGAGTCAGAGAAACAAAATAAACCTATACCAGCGAAAAGAACAAATGTGGAAAAGAAATCAAATGAAACTGAGGAATTGATTACAACGGTGAATAGATTATCTACAGAATTAGAAGCGTTAAAAAGAGAAAGAGCAAATGATCAACAACAGAGTAGAAGTATAGTACGAGGAAATTACACACCAAGATACAGAGGCCCTCACAGATTCAGAAGGCTAATGTATAACAGATTCCAGTATCAACAGACACCTTTGACACCAGAATTTGCAAACCCAAATACAGGTATTAGACCACAAGGAGAAATACCAGTATGCTGGAGATGTGGTCAGCAGGGCCATTTACAGATAGGATACCGAGTCAAAGTTGACCATATCAAGAGGGGACATTTAAACGCATATCGACCTTCGGCAAGGGGCAAACGATAGGTCAAAGTATGCAGAGCCCCAACAGATTACCGAAGTTAATTGGAGAATCGACAGAAGTTGAAATTGTGATATCTGGAGAAATAACAACAAAAGCTCTTTTCGACACTGGATCTACTGTATCAACAATATCCCAGTCATTTTATGAAAACTTTTTACAAGGACAAACCATCCATCCTATTGAAGATTTCATAAATATTGAATGTGCTGATGGAAATGCTTTGACATACTCAGGATACATTGAACTGGAAATTAAACCATTAGGAATTCCAGATAGTCGACCACAGCCATGCTTATTTTTGATAGTTCCTGATTCCAACTACAGTAACAGAGTTCCAGTACTACTTGGTACTAATATCATCAAAGTATTACTCGAGAATACACATGTACAGAATGGAGAAAGATTTCTACAAGAAACAGCCCTAACAAAACCATGGTTTTTAGCCTTTAGAAGTCTGCAACTTAGAGAAAAGGAACTGATTAGGCAGAATTTCAGGCTAGCTGTTATTAAGTCATCAGAACGTACCATCATACCACCAAACAGCCAAGTAGTTATAACAGGATTTACGGATAAGAAGGTACCATACCAGAGCACATGCGCATTACTGCAAGCCACTAGTTACTCCAGAATTCCCGAAGACCTGGATATAGAACCAACAATTGCTTCATATAACTATAGCAAACGACAGGAAATTCCAGTCCACATAAGCAATTTAACTACAAGAACAGTGACCATCAATCCCAGAGAAATCATATGTGAATTACATCCAGTGGCTATAATTGACAAAACAACTCAGCTTAGACCAGAAGATTATTCATACTTACAAGAAGTTAAAATATCATCAGAAGGTTTAACCCAAGAACAACAAGAGAAAATTCAACTGTTACTGCAAGATTATAGAGACATATTTTCAAAGAATGATACAGATATTGGATTCAACAACACTGTGAGACACAGAATTGATCTATTAGACCAGACACCATTCAAACAAAGAACAAGAAAGATTCCACCAGCCATGTTTGAGGAAATAAGAAACCATCTACAAATGCTTTTGGATTCAGGGGTGATAAGAAAATCCAGTTCACCATTTTCCAGCAATGTTGTTATATGTCGGAAGAAAGATGGCAAGTTACGGATGTGTATTGATTACCGTCAACTAAATCAACGAACCAAGAAAGACGCATATGCCCTACCTAGAATCGATGAAATTCTGAATGCCCTTTCTGGAAACAAGTACTTTTCTGTGTTGGACATGAAGTCAGGGTACCACCAGGTTATAATTCTTGAGAAACACAAAGAACGTACAGCTTTCACTGTAGGACCGTTAGGCTTTTACGAATTTAATCGTCTTCCTTTCGGATTATCCAATAGCCCAGCTACTTATCAACGACTCATGGAAAATTGCTTAGGAGATCTTCATTTGAACATTTGTTTTATTTTCTTAGATGATTTAATTGTATTTTCCAATTCCTACGAGGAACATATTCAAAGATTGCAGTTGGTATTCGACAAGCTACGAGAAGCAGGCTTAAAGTTGTCTCCAAAGAAATGTAGTCTCTTTATGAAGAAAGTGAAATATGTAGGTCATATTGTGTTAGAGGAGGGCATTGGAACCGACCCAGAAAAAGTTCAGAAAGTTTTAGATTGGCCAACACCTCGTTCTCCAGAAGAAATCCGAAAATTTATTGGATACTACAGAAAATTTATACCAAATTTCAGCAAAATTTCTAAACCATTAACCGAACTTATGCCAAAAACCAACAGTAAATGTACCAAGGACAAGATGCGTAAACAAGCAAGAAAGGAATTCAGATGGAAACAAGAACAGGAAGAAGCTTTCAACCATCTTAAGAAACTCTTGACTTCTCCTCCAATTTTAGGATTTGCTGATTATAACCTGCCCTTTGAATTACACACAGATGCCAGTCAATCAGGATTAGGAGCAGTGTTATACCAAGAGCAACATGGTCATAAGAGAGTCATTAGTTTTGCAAGTCGCAGTTTGAGTCCAACCGAAAGAAATTATCCAGCACATAAACTAGAATTCCTGTCTTTAAAATGGGCAATTACAGAAAAGTTTAATGATTATTTATATGGACACAAATTTACAGTTCTAACAGACAATAACCCACTGACATACGTCTTGACGACAGCTCGACTTGACGCTGCAGGACATAGGTGGTTGGCAGCACTATCTGCTTATGACTTTGACATTATTTACAGGCCAGGGAAGCAGAACCAAGATGCTGACGCATTATCAAGAAGACCTAATTCTTATGATAAATTTCAGTCTATTTCTAGGGATTCTATCAGAGCAGTGTGTCAGGCGGTACATTCAGGTCCATTCATAACATCTTTTTCTGTAGATTCAACAGTTATAGACAAGAACATGACAGCGCAAAAGATCATTGACCAGGAGATGAATTGGCACCAGGAACAGAGTTCAGACCCAACTCTTAAAACATGGATTTATTTTGTGAGACGCAAACAGAAACCAAGACTCGAAGATTTACCATTTGGATTTGAATCACAAGCTTTGGTTAGAAATTTTAATAAACTTCATTTAATTAACAACATTCTTTTCAGGAAAACAACAGTTGCAGAGAAATTAAATCAACAGTTAGTTCTGCCGAGAAAATTCAAGGACAAGGTTTTATTAGAACTTCATGATAAAT
Organism: Saccostrea cuccullata; assembly: GCF_032062105.1. Taxonomy (NCBI): domain Eukaryota; kingdom Metazoa; phylum Mollusca; class Bivalvia; order Ostreida; family Ostreidae; genus Saccostrea; species Saccostrea cuccullata. The sequence continues at coordinate 38,052 of NW_026929844.1, forward strand.
TCGGACATCCAGGACGAGAAAGAACAGCAGCGCTTATTAAGGCCAGATTCTACTGGGCAGGAATGAATCAGGATATAGACAACTGGATTAAGAACTGCAACAGATGTGTACACAGAAAAGCTACCAATCAGAGAGCACCACTTGTCAGTATTACATCATCATATCCTTTAGAGTTGGTGTGTATGGATTTCCTTACCTTGGAAATGAGTAAAGGAGGATTCCAGCATATACTAGTCATCACAGATCACTACACCAGATTTGCCCAAGCTATACCAACAAGGAATATGACTGCGAAAACAACTGCAGAGGCATTATTTAAAAACTTTATTAATTATTATGGAATTCCTAGTAGAATACATTCGGATCAGGGTGCAAACTTCGAAAGTCAGATCATCAAGGAGCTATATGAAATGAAAGAAAAAGTGAGCTAGCTCACATACCCCACGCTCCCCCATAACTTGACGGTGAAACACATAATGAAAGGCAAAGTGCACTTTAAATACATAGTACAGATCAAAAGGGCAATAATTGCAAAAAATCTTCACATCAAAATGTCTTGCATATGAGAACATTTAAATGTGGAATGAAGTTACTAGATAAATTATGGAATCAAAATTTCCTGACAATACAAATCCACACATTAATTTGAAGTGTGGGGGGGGGGTGTTGAGAAATTTTCTTGAATAATAAGCAAAACTCTTTGGGATAAAATAATGAAATATGTCCTAAATATCAGCATAGATTGACAAAACTATGTACAACAGTTTAAGAGGAGTGGTGCTAAAAAAACTGTTCATCGCTATATTTAAAATATAGCAAAAAAGTCTAAGTTGGAAAGTGTGGAAATTCATGAAGAAATATTGGAAACGGAATTTCCTGGTAATAAGCACAACTACACATTGTGTCCTAAATACCTGCAAAGTTTGACGAAATTCTGTGCAGCAGTTAATGAGGAGTTGTGCTGACAAACTGTTCATCTCTATATTCAAGGTATGGCCAAATGCCTAAGTTAAAAGTGCAGAAATTCCTGGAAAAATAAAGGAATCAGAATTTCCTCGTAATATGCACATCTACACATTGTGTCCTAAATACCTGCAAAGTTTGACGAAATTCTGTGCAGCGGTTTATGAGGAGTTGTGCTGACAAACTGTTCATCTCTATATTCAAGGTATGGCCAAATGCCTAAGTTAAATGTGCGGAAATTCCCGGAAAAAATAATGGAATCGGAATTTCCTGGTAATATGCACATCTACACATTGTGTCCTAAATACCTGCAAAGTTTGATGAAATTTTGTGCAGCGGTTTATGAGGAGTTGTGCTGACAAACTGTTCATCTCTATATTCAAGGTATGGCCAAATGCCTAAGTTAAAAGTGCGGAAATTCCCGGAAAAAATAATAGAAACGGAATTTCCTGGTAATATGCACATCTACACATTGTGTCCTAAATACCTGCAAAGTTTGATGAAATTCTGTGCAGTGGTTTATGAGGAGTTGTGCTGACAAACTATTCATCTCTATATTCAAGGTATGGCCAAATGCCTAAGTTAAAAAGTGCGGAAATTCCCGGAAAAATAAAGGAATCGGAATTTCCTGGTAATATGCACATATACACATTATGTCCTAAATACCTGCAAAGTTTGACGAAATTCTGTGCAGCGGTTTATGAGGAGTTGCGCTGACAAAAAAAGAGGACTGACTGACTGACGGACTGACTGACTGACTGACAGACCAGTCAAAAACATTATACCTCCCGCAACTAGTTGCGTGGGGTATAATTACAGGAATGAAGAAATCAAGAACAACATCTTATCACGCAATGGGGAACGGGCAATGTGAAAGATACAATAGAACATTACTTGATATGTTAGGCACATTGAAACCATCCCAAAAGCAGAATTGGAAGTTATACATTAATCACCTTGTACATGCTTATAACTGCACCAGAAATGAGTCAACAGGAATATCACCTTATTATCTTATGTTTGGCAGAAACCCTAGATTGCCTATAGATGAGGAATTTGGAATCAAGAAAACAGAATGGAAGTCAACTTCAAAGTATATCAACGACCTGAAAGAGAATATGAAGGCAGCATATGAATTAGTCAACAAGAATACAAAGAGAGCTCAAGAGAAACAGAAAGGAGGGTATGATCAGAGAGTAAGAGGAGCAGAGATCCAGACAGGTGACAGGGTGTTAGTTAAAATTGTATCTTTTGACGGGAAACATAAAATTTCCGATAAATGGGAAGAAGAACCTTATATAGTCTTAGACCAACCAGATCTAAACATTCCAGTATTTCAGATCCAGAGAGAAACAACCAAGGGTAAAATAAGAACACTACATAGAAATCTACTTCTCCCAATTAGTCAGCTGAACAATTACAAAACTCATGAAGAACTTGAGAAGGTAAAAGAAATTCCTAAACCTAGGCCTAGACCCAGAACAAGACAACAGAGTAAAGAGAAAGAGGATATTCATGAAGTTATATCTCATAGATATGAGGAAAGCAGTTCAGATGAAGAAATGGAAGTAGTATATGTACTGGTACAGAGAGATATACAGAACCAAATGGAAGAAGAAGAGCATCATGATGCAGGTAATGTTGAGGGTACGGAGAGAACACAGGAACCTGATACAGAGATTCCAAGGGAACAGCATCAGCAGCAGGATGCTGAAGTAACTTCTAGAGAGGGACAGCAGCAGGAGAATGCTGAGGTAGAGATTCCGCATGAGCAGCATCAGCAGCCAGATGCAGAAATAGATCATGTGGATCGAGATGATACCATGAGGTCAGAGGAAGATCGACAGATACCAAGAAGAGGTGGAAGGGAGAGGAGAAAACCTGCTTGGATGAGCAACCAGGAATATGTGTTTACCCAACAACATTCACTGGAATGGATGAAGAAATGTGAATTTCTACATGACTTGAAGAAGTCCCAGGAAATGAAAAAATATGAAGATAAAATTGTGCAAACAATGCTTGATATTTTAAAGAATAATTAATTTGATTTTATTTGTATATATTTCAGATGCAGTGAGGAGTGAATGCAGTGTTTTGTAAGAAAAGTGTTGCTGCATATTACCAGGTAAAAACCCATTAGGGAAATGACGGGGACGTCATTAACTAATGGGGGGGGAGTCTGTAGTAGATGTATATTTTAATAAATAAATATAATAAATTTAAAACAGTTAAATAAATAAAAATATAAACTCTTTCTATTACTAATAAGGTATTAAGTGTTACCACCCATCCCTCTTGATCCACCTATACATTTCACGCACCCATTCATTCATTGGTTGAACATTTACATTGCATTGGTCAAGGGTTTTACATTGTCTAGTGAGTGATAATTACTCAGTTTGAAAAATCTCAGAGTTTCAGACATGTAGAAAGTTAGATCTGGTGAATTATTGAAATACTTTAATCTTATACTGACTTACTGACAGAAACAGTACAGAAACATGTAAGTACTAATATTTCAACATTTTAATCTATATTAGAATATGAATTATGATATACAGAAGAAACTAAGAATTTGATACTTTGTGAAAACTATGTATATAGAATATTTTGTCTAGATCAGATGTTGATAAATCTGATAATTTCATATGAGTTAATATATTCAGATACTATTAAATGTATATAAGTAAATATTTTCATAAGAAGCATTTTAGTATAAATTCAGAGTTATTGTAAAGAGCATATCTTTAGGAATTTATTTATTATTAATATAGTGTAACACCATATCTGGAAAGACCCATACAGTTTGTCAGATGGACTTGGTTCCACAAACCGGTATGCATTACTGTTTTATTATTTGATTATATATGAAAGATAACTCTTCACGATTTTGGAAAGTAGATTAAGCTTGTAAGAGTTATTGCCCTTTGTACATGTATAGTGTAACAACATTCCATAGAGTGAAATATTCATTTATAATATATTTGAATAATGACTACTATGTATATCTACTATTATATTTTATTGTACCATTCTAATGTTATTGTATATTTTATATTAATTTCAGAGCCACATAATTATTGATATATAAAACTCTTGAAACCAGAAAGTTCTTCAACTTATTATTGCCGGGATTCCCGTTACATACATACACATAAGGTTTCTTTAACGGCAGAATAATGTAAAAGAGTAGTGGAGGTAGTCATGTATTAGGATGGATTTTTCATTCAAAAATGCCAACAGAAATAAACAGAATGATATGCTTTTCTTATTTTTAAATTTTCTTATTATTCTAATTTAATCTTTTTACGCATCCACAAACATTCCTCTGGAATAGTAGGGGGCTCCTTTACGTGATAACCTCCAATACGTCTCTTTTGAAGTAAGCGTTTGCTCTTCACAGAGCAGGTCTCAAGATATACCTTGTCCTGACTAACAATTGGTATGAAAAACGTCAGTCAGCATTTCATTCAATGATAAATTGTATTTGCTGACAAGGTCATTGTATCGACCATAGAATTTACGAAATGATGACTTTAAACGAGACTGTTGATAATCTTGTTTCATCAACTTGCTTGTCAATAATTTACCTCTTTTAAGAAATTGTTCATACGTAGAGCATGCTCTTGCGTATTGAATCAACTGAGATATAAATACTCCGTATGCAGGTGATGAAGGTATATTGCTGCATAAGTAAGGGAAGTTGACGATAGAAAAGTTAAAGTCATCTTGCAGGAACTCCTGAAACCCCATCCCAGGGTATCACATCACCCATACCATGTGCAAGTGGAAAATTTTGGTCAAGGAACAAAGGTAATCTTGGATTTTGATTAAGCATGAAAGCTTATTGTAATTTTAAAAAAGTTATTCTTCTAGACTTGAATTTAAAATGTAAGACAATTTTAACCTGGATCAAAATATAAATAGCCTGTTTTTGTATCACTTTTGTACATGCATGTATGCATGCATCCATTTTGAAGCTTCAAGGTAGCAGAAAAGCCAAAAATAGTCTTTTAGCAAGGCAATAACAAAAAGATGTATATGATTTATTATAGGGTCAATGAATATTTCTGTTATTGTCGTCTATTTTTATGAAATATCATGACTGGCTGTAGGTCTGGGTAGGCTTAGCTCATTAATTGGAACATTTGACAAGTTATACGGGGGTCTAAATTGATGATCCAATTATAAATTATATATGTTTTCCTTCTACACCTATAATAAATGCTTTAAAAATTGTATTCAGTGACAGAAGTTAGTCATAGACTTTGTTTATTTCAGCTGTACACATACATGTGTACATTGCAATTGAAGAAAGTATTACAGGGTTTAGAAGAGATTATATTTTATCGACATAATTTTTTTTTTATTTTTGTGAAGCACATACATGTAAACATATAAAAAATTATTTTTATAGGGTAATATGGGAAAACACGGAATTGAGGCGAGGAAAATATCATTCATGTTTCAATTTGGATATATCCTCAGAAATCATGAATACAAAAGGATTAGATGTGAAAATATATTTGATTGGAAAAATTCAATCTAGGAGAGAGTTTGCTTTGTGCTTCGTGTTTCACAATGACAGTATCAAATTACTAACCTTCCCACTCAAATTCAGAGAAATGTTAAAAGTTAACAACTTCTATCTGTGCAAGAGGGCATCTGTAGCCGATACAATACGTCTGTATGATACTTCCAGGGTAAGTTACTGATAGATTTCTTTTTCCAGCTAACCCTGAAAAAAATTAATTAACACTTCAATATTCTACATCATGTATCTACAGTAAAGGATAAAGCATAGCATTTTAGACACGTGTCGGAAGCAATTTGTAAAAAGGGGCTAAACCAAACAAGAGGCCCATGGGCCTTATAGGTCACCTGAGCATTATGCAACAAACTTTCCAGTGATTGAATTTGATTCATGTTTTAAGCCAGATGCTATGTCATTCACAATTTTGAAAGAGGCACCATTGATCATCATAACAATACACTAAACAGTTGCTTTGTTTGTTTACTTAATGCCAATACCCAGGGTAGGGGAGCAAAAAATGCATTTCAACTAATCAGTAATATTCAGCAATAATCAGTAGTGCCTCTACCACACATGAACCCCTGACCCTTAGGCCTTGATATTTGATTAATATCAAGGAGCAGATTTCAAAGCATTCATTCATTTTCAGTATTAGTAGAGCCCCCATCCCCCTCTTCTATGATACCCCTGACCTTGGGGCCTTGAAATTCACAAATCTGGAAGATAATGGCCCTTGTCCATCATAACTATATAGGTAGTTCATCTGCTTAATACCCTAGAGCAGAGAAGAATATTTTCAAAGACTTAATGTATTTTCACTTTATAATCAATAAAGCCCCGCCCTGACACCAGAACCCCAGACCTTGGGGCTATAAAATATACAATTTCTGAAGAGGTATTCCTGCTCATCATAAGGATGTACTTAGTTAGTTTATTTAAATCCTAGGAGCAGAGAAGAAGATTTTCAAAGAATTCATGTATCTTCACTATATAATCAATAGAGCCCCGCCCTGACACCAGAACCCCTGACCCTGGGGCATAAAATTAACAATTTTGGTAGAGGCACTCTTGCTCATCATAACTATGCACTTAGTTGGTTAATTTAATACCCAGGAGCAGAGAAAAATATTTTCAAAGAAATAATGCATTTTCACTATATAATCTATATAGCCCCGCCCTAACACCAGAACCCCTGACCCTGGGGCCATAAAATTCACAATTTTGGTAGAGGCACTCTTGCTCATCATAACTATGCACTTAGTTGGTTAATTTAATACCCAGGAGCAGAGAAAAATATTTTCAAAGAAATAATGCATTTTCACTATATAATCTATATAGCCCCGCCATAACACCAGAACCCCTGACCCCTGGGGCCATAAAATTCACAATTTTATAAAGAAGAAGATTTTTTAAGATTGCATTAATTTTAGTGGTTTTGGCCCCACCCCTCAGGCCCCAGGGGGGCAGGGATCATGAAATTCACAATTTTTGTTCCCCTTCACCCATAGATGCTTTGTGCCAAATTTGGTTGAAATTGGTTCAGTGGTTGCAGAGATTAAGCTGAAAATGTTCAAATGTTAACGCACGACGGAGGACGGACGAAAACGGATAGCAATAGGTCACCTGAGTTTACTCATGTGACCTAAAAATAAGGTAAACCCCATTCTTCAAAGCCTATATGTCTATCTTTGCAAAATAAATGGGGGTGGGGTGCTTAATAAAGCCCCTTAGCCCTGCTTATATTACATAAGTGTAAAGTTTCATTTACATTCTTTTCTTAATCAAGTTCTTATGATTAATAAAAATTCAATAAACCTTTTATATCTATTTCTATATATCAAATCTGGTGGAAAAAATGAAATGCCAAATTTTTGTCAGATTCCCAGACTTTGTTTACAAATGCTTGGAAAATTATCATAAATTCAGGTTTAAATATTTGAAGTCCAACACTAAAAGTGACTCTCATATAAAACTGTTTAAATTTAACAAAGTCACTCAACATGAGCTTACAGGTACCAATGTGTCAAAAAAGAGGCCTATGTTCAAAATTGCTCATCTGAGAAACCTGGGAAGGGGGGGGGGTCAAGATTTCAATAATTTACTTTTTATTCAGAATTTACAATACCCTTGGATGCTTCCACATAAGTTTCAGCTTTTCTGGCCCAGTGGTTTTTTGGGAAGATGATATTTGATATTTCTATGAAAAACTTAAATAACCTGTTGTGGCCCTGCCCTATCCGAGGAGGTCATGATATGAACAATTTAGAATTTACAGTAACCTCGGTATGCTTCAACATGTTTCCGCTTTTCTGGCCCTGTGGTTCTTGGGATTTTTTTAATGACCCACCCTATTTTTTAATTTTTTTATTATATCCCCTTGTAAGGGGACTTGGCCCTTGATTTTAAATAATTTAAATTTCCCATTACCCAACGATACTTTGTTCAAAGTTTGGTTAAAATTGGCCCTGCGGTTCTTCAGAAAAAGTTGAAAACGTGAAAAGTTCACAGACAATGGGTATCTGAAAAGCTCACTTAAAACTTTCAGCTCAGGTAAGCTACTCAGCTATGTTAAGGACCAATATGGAAAATGTAACCTTTGCACCGTTTAAATATGTATTGCTTCTTTAAAAAAAATTAACAAAGCAACTGAATACTTGTGGAAAATGTAATATAGCTATCAATTATGGATAGGATTGGGCCGTAGTTGTTACCAGTTATATCGCACATATCAGCTGTTTGTCACGTGACTTGTATAAAAATAGAACTGTTAAGATGAATGTAGGAAATGGGGATAGTGCAAGGGCATACGCTTGTTTTTCAAGAAAGAAATTGATACACATTAAAAGAGGTTTATATCCTCTACCCAAAAAGTGCTGGGAGCTAGTCAGTGCTGTTTGCGAAGTACTTAAAATATTGCCAAAAATGCTGATAATAACAAAAAATTCCACTTCGCTTAAATTCTGCTGTAATTAAAATTAATGTTATGTAGAAGAGGATCAGCTCCCAGCACTTTTCAAAATATACACTACATGAGCAATAAATATTCCAAATTTCAGCTCAAACAGAATAGTCTATGCCCTTGCACTTTTAATGTAAATCACGAATACGCTCATCGTTTTAGCGATAATCTTTATACTCAAAATCCCTGTGCAGCTTCAATGCTACTAGATAAATTCATATTCTATACACATTGTATTTAATAAATTATTTTCTTTTAGTTTTAATGATTAGATCTTAAAATTAGCAATGGTATCATATTTATTTAAGCATTCTTGTAATTATTAAACCAGTGAATCTACTCCTCTGGATCACTAGTGCTGCGTCATGTCAAGGCTGATGACGTCATATATGACAAAAGGCTTTCTTCTATTACTCGACTGTATCGCTATCAAATATTGCAATTTTACAAGATTTTATGAATATTCGATAAAAATAAATAAATTCAAGTTGTTATTTACGCATGATCATGCCGTTAATTAATTTTTGTGGCTTGTTAAATTTCAATGACGTCACAATTAAACTTCCAATACGATGTACAAGGAATGTGAACTCTGACCTTCCTTAACATAGCCGAGTAAGAAAAAGCGACACACACTTAGCATATCAATAATATATATCCTACATATAAACCTGCAAATTCTTATATTTCAGGTCTTCCAGTGTGGCAAGTTTGAAGTGAACCAAAATATCCCTGACATGTTTCTGCATCCCCCCACTCAAACGGTTGACGAAATCCTCCTGAGTCCAACTAAGAGAACCGTCTCAGTTAAGGGCATTCTGAAAAGAGTAAGTAAATGAATTGAATTCAAACTTATGCTTTTAATTCAAAGACCATAAAGTTTACGTTTGTCAGTTCACTACAAAATACAAATCTCTCATATAACATTTGAGCAGTAAAAATGACAGCATTTTCCTTTCATTTACATAAAATTGATAAGGAAATTGTAAGCATTTGTTTTTATAGAAAATTGAGAAAGGTGCCCCCCTCCATATAAACAAACACACATATGAAAGGCATCATAAAAAAATCACATCATAAAAATGTTTGATATAAATGTAAGATTTAAATTAATAAATGACATTCTTTTTTTCACCTTTGTATATAGCTGCAGATCTGTAGCGTTATGGTTTTATATTATTTTGTTTGATCTTTATAGTCAAAGACAAATACATAAAACCATAACACTACAGATCTGCAGCTACTTTGCAAAGTGAAAATGACACTGGAATAAAATATCACTTTAAGTCTTTCATTAATATTTGCAGGCTTCTGACATCATTGAATCCCCGAACTCAAAACGACGGGAGCTGCTGATAGATTAAGAATCGCTGGAGGGATCCAGTTTCACATGTAAACTCTGGGGGGAGAGCGTGGATTTAGCCCTCCCACCCACAGACTCTGTCCTGACAGCGAATTGTGTGGAGGTCTCGTCGTGGAAAGGCTCAATCTCCCTCAGTTCATCCGTGCTGACCACTCTGAATGTATGTATATTGTTAAAATTAATTTTCATTCGTAACAGTTAGTATAGTTGTACATGAACTCAAACTCGTAAATGGTAAATAATGATTTGTAATTCAATAAATACACATTTTATGCCCCTTTGTACAACTATTGGAATGTAACAACAAGTATTGTTTTTTTATTATATTTTTTAAGTTGTTTTGAGATAAAATTACATGTATCACTTTTGAAAATGTGCATATTAAAATACATTACGGGCTGAACACCTTAAAAAAAATGATGATCCGATAGTCGAATCACAATTTATAAAAATAGCGAAGTTTACAGCTTAAACATCCAACGGTTTTGACAGTTCAGGAACGGCTGATTGGTAACTGAATGATCAAGGAAAAGGGTCTTTTCAGTGACTCTTTGGTCTTTAGTTTAATGACATTATGTAAATCTTTTTTTGATCAAGGTTACAAAGTTTTTACAGACTGTTTTTACACTTCATTAGCACTTGGCAAAGAATTGTTACAGAAGAAAGTTTATCTTGTTGGTGTGTTAAAATTCAATAGTTTATCTATTCCTAGTGAATTGAAAGATGTTAAATGTTGGGAAAAAATTGCAAGACAAGGTGTCTGTAGATGGCATCGAGAATTGAATTTGTTTTTGTTCAATTGAAAGATTGTAAAGTGGTAACATTTATGTCATCTTTGCATCATGGTTCAGCAACAACTGTTTGTGATAGAACATTGAAATCCAGATTAACATGGGCTAAGAAAGAACTTGTACAACCTCTCATAGCTAGTGATTATAACAAATGTATGGGTGTTGTAGATTTATCAAATCAATTTACTAGTAAATATCCTTCTTATATTAGAACACAATTGCACTGGTGGAATTACTGTTTTTTCATTTACTTGATATTTAGTTGTTAATTCTTATATCCTATTTCAAGAATTTAGAAAAACACACGTAAATCAGTTTTCAAATTCAGTCTTCAGCTCAGGTGAGTTAAAATGTCAGGGGGAACAGATGTCAGTTTCAGATAGATGAGGATGTGGTAAGGGACTGCTATTGTTTCTCCTTAGTCTGGACAATGTTTAAACAACTGAATACGGTTATCCAAATTTTATCATAATTGTGTATCCACATGTAGCTATATATCCAGTTTTAAAAGAACGTTTTGAATTGCTGTAAACTTTTTATGTCATTTATTTTTTACCATACAGTTGATTGTGTTATAGCTATCAAGTCTATCAAAGACAACATCGGGAAATTTGGAGCAGGCAGGACCAACTGGGTTTATTTTGAACAAAATGAACACGATTCTGCACAAAGATAGATCAAGTGTACTTCCAGCTACTAACAGTTAATGTTAAAACGTTTTATCATAATGTCAAGACGCCGAATGAGGGGCTTTTTAGCAGTAAGATTTTATTGCCAGCGTTGTAATTATTTGTGAAACAATTTTATATACTTAGTTTCATGAAATGATTATATATGTAATATATAACAATACCTATTTAATATATTATGGAATGTTATATAAAAAAAGAAGATTATGACATTCATATATTAAAACAAACAGATATTAAAAGGACAATGCTTTCATTACTAAACTTATTTCCCTTTACAGGGAGATATTGCCCGATCTCTCTGTGGAAGTATTCGTAATGGATTTTGAACGAGGTATTTTTTTTTTAATTAACATTTTAGCTAGAACATTGCCAAGTATATTTTAAGAATTCTCCCTTTTTTTAAGAAAATAAAATAATTTTTAAAAATCATATATAAATATACAAAAATAATACATAGACTCATATCATCATTATTTCTCAAGTCACATGGACAGCTGTTCAGGAGGTGTTCCCTGCAGCACAGATTCAAGGCTGCTCTTTCCACATGGGACAGGCAGTGATGAGGAAGGTGGCTAACTTTGAACTCAAGACCTACAAATGTACAAGAGGAGAGACAAACCGTTCAATGCCTCATCAAGATGCTTGCATTGCCTTACCTTCCTCTAGGTCACATGGAGCCTAAGACAGCTTGCCAGCACTCCAGCATCGAGGCTGTAAAGGCTGAGCATCCATCCATAATATTTGGATCAGTTTACAAAGTGGATGCGGTTAAGGCGGTGAATGAGTTCTGTGGCCAAAGGACCCTTTACACCACCAAATCAACATTATTTAAAGGTAGTTAATCCTCATTGGACAAACATTTGTTCTAATGAATGAGCTTAAGACTATTTTTTCCAGTCAATTATAACTCTATATTTTTAAGGTCTCTTCATTCATTTCACATTAAATTTCAATTTTTTGTTCTATTTTTAATTCATTTTACCTAAATCAATTGCATCAGAGACTGGACTATCTGTTGGGAAAATGGTCGCTATAAATCATTGGTTCGATAAAATAACTATGTAAATTTTTTAAAAAATGCAATTTATAAAAAAAGGATATTTTTTTCAAATTGCTTTTGATTTATTATCATGATTTAATCCCATGATAAATACACAATTTATAATCCATGAATATGATTATCTCCCTAAGCACAAAACAAACACAATTGGGGTTCGCCATGATTTGTGACGGTCGGCTCAGCCCTGTTTTCCCCAACGTTCGTAACTCCAGTCAATAAATACAGACGTTCAGTAGCACTTATTTGTAACTTTCTGATTTCAGCGGTAACAACAATGGATGCAAAACAACCATTTTACGAAACCATTTATCTCATTTCGGAGATTTAGATCCTGTTTGTGTTAGGTTATACTAGAGTAAATATGGGGAGATTGTAATTCAGGTTAACAGGGCGGAGGCATAGACGATCCAAACCTGACAGGAGATATAGATCACATTCCACGAGGACTCCTTAATCACCACCTCCACCCCTTCATTATCTGTATACCATCCAACTCGTGAGGAGGAGGGACGGAATTTTTCTTTCCAGTTCAATGTTAGGGATACCATCACTTAGTAATATCGTCCCCTTCATTCTGTTAAAATTTCAGTAATTTTAAATACAAGAAATACAGTTTTGTGTGAGAATAATCTTACCTTAACTCTTCGGCTGTTTTTTCATGTCTTTCCTTGCCATATCGTTTTACATGGATTTTCTAGGAACTGTTCGTCTCTCACAAATGACCTTCCCACTTTGGGCTTAAAATTATATCGACAGATGTGTATTCCTGTTCCCTCTGATATTCCATACATGGTGGCGATCAAGGGACTACTGTGATAACAAGCTTCTTATATGTACTCGTTTTATTTTGTTGCTGTTTTTTGATGCATTGTAGTAGGTTTTCTAGATTGAAGCAATAGCAAACCATCTTTTGGGTAAACAAACAAAAGAGGAACGTAGCATTCAGTATTTCACTGAGATTTCTGATTATGTGATAAAACAACACTGACATGCCAGTTGATGCCCCTTTTTCTAAAAGACTGGATCATTTAAAAAAATGTCAGTATTTAAAAAAATGATTAAAGTATGGAGCTCTTACACTAAGTGCCAAATTTCGCTAAATAAAACATTTTTAATCAAAATCTTTCAAAGTCTATTTTTTAGGTCACCTGAGTAAACTCAGGTGACCTATTGCTATCTGATTTCGTCCGTCGTCGTGTGTTGTGTGTCGTGCGTTAACATTTGAATATTTTCATCTTTTTCTCTGCAACCACTGAAACAATTTCAACCAAATTTGGCAAAAAGCATCTATGGGTGAAGGGGAACAGAAATTTTGATTTTCATGGTCCCTGCCCCCCTTGGGCCTGGGGGGGGGGGAAGGGGCAAAAACCACTAAAATTAATGCAATCTTTAAAAATCTTCTTCTTTACTCCTGGACATCAAGCAAGCAAATTGTTTGCATGACTGTAATCAGCATGGAGTCCTCTACCAAAATTGTGAAATTCATGGCCCCAGGGTCAGGGGTTCTAGTGCTAGGGCGGGGCTAAATAAGTATATAGTGAAAATGCATTATTTCTTTTAAAATCTTCTTCTCTGCTACTTGGTATTAAATAAACCAACTTAGTACATAGTTATGATTAGCAAGAGTGCTTCTTCCAAAATTGAATTTTATGGCCCCAGGGTCAGGGTTCTGGTGTTAGGGCGGGGCTCTATTGATTATATAGTGAAAATACATTAATTCTTTGAAAATCTTCTTCTCTGATACTGCGTATTAAATAAACTAACTAAGTGCATAGTTATGATGAGCAAGAGTGCTTCTGCCAAAATTGTGAATTATATGGCCCCAGGTTTTGGGGTTCTGGTGTTAGGGCGGGGCTCTATCGATTATATAGTGAAAACACATGAATTCTTTGAAAATCTTCTTCTCTGCTCCTGGGTATAAAATAAACTAACTAAGTATAGTAATAATGAGCAAGAATGACTCTTCCAAAATTGTGAATTATATGGCCCCAGGTCAGGGGTTCTGGTGTTATGACGGGGCTCTATTGATTATATAGTGAAAATACAGTAAATCTTTGGAAGTATTCTTCTCTGCTCCTGGGTATTAAGCAGATGAACTACCTATATAGCTATGATGAGCAAAGTTGCTAATCTTCCAGAATTGTGAATTTCAAGGTCCCAAGGTCAGGGGTACCATGGGGGGGGGGGGGGGACTATACTTATATAAAGTGGACCCTCATTTATCCGGACGCTTTGGTTCCCAATCAATTTGTCCGGATATGTGAAGCATCCGGATATCTAAATCACCAGTTAAACAAGACAAAGTAACATTTAAAAATTTCGTTCCAATGAAAAATCGTCCGGATACTAAAGCATCCGGATATCTGGCGTCCGGATATCTGAGGGTCCACTGTATACTGAAACTGGATGAATTGTTTGAAATCTGTTCCTTGGTATTAATCAAATATTTTTGAAAAGCAAGGGTGCCTTTTCAAAAATTATGCAATGTGTGTATCTAAGCTTAAGGGTCAGGGGTTGATGTGTGATAGGGGCATTACTGATTATTGCTGAATATTACTGATTACTTGAAATGCATTTTTTGTTCCCCTACCCTGCCTATGGGTATTATGAAAACAAACTAAGCAACTGCTAAGTGTATTGTTATGATGATCAATGGTGCCTCTTTTAAAATTGTAGCATCTGGTTTAAAACATGAATCAAATTCAATCACTGGAAAGTTGTTGCATAATGCTCAGGTGACCTATAAGGCCCGTGGGCCTCTTGTTTAATCAAATGCTCCAAAATTCTACTTTCTATTTAAATCTATTCGTAGATAAATATTCTGCATTTACACCAAGGCTCATTCCAAAATTCAATATACCAATTACATATATTTTAACGATCCCCTTAATTTAGTAATTTATTGAAAAGAAACTGCGTTTTAAAGTGTGAAAACGGGTGCTGATAAGTCAATATGTACCAGGCTTTCCATACGATGTGAATGAAGGAGAATCCAGACTGTCAATACATCGTCCTCGTGGTATTTCCTCTGATAAGCATCATAAAAGAGACCGATTACTTCAATGGCCTTGGGTTTCCAGCAGCTTACATCGTTCGGACAAGTCAAAATTGTAGTGCACTTGCCCGAAGCACAAGTGAATATAAAAGCTAATGTCTATCCCTATCGGGGGGTTCTGGTGTTGGGGGGGGGGGGGGGTCTTTTTATTTTATACTGAAAAAACATTAATTCTTTGAAAACTTCTTCTCTGCTCCTAAGTATTAAATAAACTAAATAATTTCATAGTTATGATGAGTAAGAGTGCCTCTTAAGGGTGGGGCTGTATAGTGAATAAAAAAACGTTAATTTTCCTCTCTGCTCATGGAAATTAAATAAACGTAATTAGTATATAGATATAATAATGTGCAAGAGTGCCAAAACCAGATTGGTAAATTTGATAATATTTTAATTCTTGAGTTCGAAAATATTTTTCTTTGCACTTTGGTGATATGCCAATGAGTCAAATATATATTTATGATGTAAAAATCTGCCTCTATCAAAATGGTCAGCGGTATGGGGGAAAATAGTTTTCAAATAAATTAATGCTTTGAAATCTGCTCTTTTGTATTATTCAACCATTTATGAATTGATAAAATTTATGATAAAATTTCCAGAATTTTGAAACAAGTGGTCGCAAGGATCAGGGGTTCCTTTGGGGTCGGGTGCTGGTTATAAGTTGGAAGTGCATTTTTCTGTTACTTTGATCTATCTCTGGGTATCAAGTAACTAGAGTATACATTGATGTTATAGACGTTTAAAAACTCTATAAGAATGATGAATAAAATTTCAAAAAGTCACTTCCAGTTTTGAGTTATTCCCCTATAAACGAAAATCAAAGGCTTTCGTTTCCGGATAAAGGCTCAGAGATCACAAAAGCTGGAGCTTTAGATAGAAGGATTGAAGTTGTGCACATCGGTTTTTGTTTTTCGATTTGGCGCTATATAGGGGTCAAAAAATAGAACGCCCAAAAGAGCCAAAATTTACAGATATTTTCCATTTTTCTAGAAAACTTAAAATATTTTGTTAAGACATGTTGAATAAAAGTTGTGCATAATTACAAACACTTTCATTTGATATCATAAAAAATGTCTGGCATCTAACATTTGGGATTTAGGGCCATTGAAAGTATGAGTTTAATATCTCAAAAAGTTTTTTAGAATTTTTAATACGTCAAATGAGCAAATTTGTTTAAAATATCAAGTTTTATCTGATGAGGTTGTTTTCATACGTCCGGGGACGTTACTTCCGGTCCTCTGAATGTCAAAGTGAAGAAATTCAATCAGGCGCGGGTAAACGGCGGGAGTAACTATGACTCTCTGGCATTGTCACATCTTGACGATCTTCAAACACAGTATTGAAGTTGGTGCCAGAGCTTAAGTACTCACTCTGTGGGGAAAACAAACGTGACCAAACATTTTGGAACGGCAAGCAATTTGTATCATGCGATCAGTTGCAACATTGATGTCGCGACCTAAATCCATGATTAGGAAAAGGGGTTTTCCAAACCCGGAGCTGTGACGAAATACCATGGATCTGGATGGAACCTACTCGGAGGCAGTCCGGCAGTGTCCACCCAGTGTAATCATTGAATTCACTTCCATCCTAGCGGACCAGGATTGATAGAGATGTCTGCCAACAGACTGCCGACTATGATATTTGACAAAAGACAAGTCTTTGTGGACGGAAACCCTGTAAAGGCTTCCAGGCTGGGGAGGTCACTGGGTTGCAACCTTACAGAAAAATCACTTGCATGTAGGCATATTTTTCATGAAGCGCTAACGCGCTTCATGAAATATGCCTACGTGACAAGTCTGTGTGATTCACACACCAATAACTCACACAAAACTGAAAAACATTCCTTAATTGAATGTAAAAAAAATATGCAACTTTTTTAGTTTATTTTAAATTCATTGTATGTTTTACTTTAGTGAATATTGATATATACCATAAACAAGAAGGATATGGAAATAACGAACAGTACTCAATCTCAACGTCCATTAAACAAACATACAAAATAAGAGCAGAGCAAACACGGACCCCTGAAACATCAGAGGTGGGATCAGGTGCCATGGAGGAGTGAGCATCCCCTGCTGACCGGTCACACCCGCCGTGTGCTCGTTGTCATAATCAGGATATAACGGAAAAAATCCGTGGTCAATTCAGTGTATAAATAATGGACTAACAATTGGTATGAAAAACGTCAGTCAGCATTTCATTCAATGATAAATTGTATTTGCTGACAAGGTCATTGTATCGACCATAGAATTTACGAAATGATGACTTTAAACGAGACTGTTGATATTCTTGTTTCATCAACTTGCTTGTCAATAATTTACCTCGTTTAAGAAATTGTTCATACGTAGAGCATGCTCTTGCGTATCGAATCAACTGAGATATAAATACTCCGTATGCAGGTGATGAAGGTATATTGCTGCATAAGTAAGGGAAGTTGACGATAGAAAAGTTAAAGTCATCACGTTTATCATATAGCTTGGTTGTTAGATTACCATTAGTGTCTTTTTCAAGTAAAATATCCAAGTATGAAGCAGAAGTGTCGGACTCTGTGGAATCTTTTATTTCAAGCTCACCAGGATATATCGTGTCGACGTAGGAATGAAAATTATCATTATTAATAGACAATACGTCGTCGATATATCTAAATGTCGAGTTGAAGGCCACAGCAAGTGTTTTCTTCTTTTCACGTAAAAGATTTTGCATAAATTCTGCTTCATATGAATATAAAAATAAGTCTGCTAATAACGGAGCGCAATTTGTACCCATGGGAATTCCAATAGATTGTTGGAATACCTGGTCTCCAAAAACATTGAAATTAAATTGAAAGTTATTGATAAAAGATTTTAATTTTCAATTTCAGAGAAGCTGGTTGCGATTTACTGTGTTGATACAGATAGTGTACTTTATAGTGTACTTTTTTGCCATGGATTTTCAAATATATGAAAGCGAGAAGTTGTTTCCAGAGGTAGACCACAAAAATATACGTTGACTGTTACTCTTTTTAGCTCACCTGAGCTGAAGGCTCAAGTGAGCTTTTCTGATCATCGGCCGTCTATCTGTCCGTCCGTCTCTAAACTTTTCACATTTTCAACTTCTTCTCATGAACCACTGGGCCAATTTTAACCAAACTTGGTACAAAGCATCCTTGGGTAAAGGGGAATATAAATTGTTAAAATCAAGGGCTACGTCTTCTTCCAAGGGGAGATAATCACGAAAATACAAAAATAGGGTGGGGTCATTTAAAAATCTTCTTCTCAAGAACCACTGGGCCAGAAATGTTGAAACTCATGTTGAAGCAGCCTGGGGTAGTGTAGATATTAAATTGTTAAAACCATGACCCCTGGGGGTAGGGCGGGGCCACAATAGGGAATCCAAGTTTTACATAGAAATATATAGAACAAATCTTTAAAAATCATCTTCTCAAGATCCACTGGGCCAAGAAAGCTGAAACTTATATGGAAGCATCTTTTGGTAGTGTAGATATTAAATTGTTAAAATTATGACCCCCAGGGGTAGGGTGGGGCCATAATAGGGAATCCAAGTTTTACATAGAAAATTATAGAACAAATCTTTAAAAATCTTCTTCTTAAGAACCACTGGACCAGAAAAGCTGAAACTTAAGTTGAAGCATCCTTGGGTAGTGTAGATATTAGATTGTAAAAACTATGACCCTCGGGGATACGGTGGGGCCACAATAGGGAATCCAAGTTTTACATAGAAAAATATATAGAACAAATCTTAAAAAAATTTTCTTCTCAAGAACCACTGGACCAGGAAAGGTGAAACTTATGTGGAAGCATTCTTTGGTAGTGAAGATATTAAATAGTTGAAATCAAGACCCCAAGGGGAAGGGCGGGGTCACAATAAGGAATCAGAGTTTTACATAGAAATATATAGAACAAATCTTTAAAGATCTTCTTCTCAGGAACCACTGGGTCAGGAAAGCTGAAACTTATATGGAAGCATACTTGGGTAGTGTGGATATTAAATTGTTAAAATCATGACCCCCGGGGTAGGGCGGGGCAACAATAAGGAATCCAAGTTTTACATAGAAATATATAGAACAAATCTTTAAAAATCTTCTCAAGAATCACTGGGCCAGGAAAGCTAAAACTTATATGGAAGCATCTTTTGGTAGTGTAGATTTTAAATTAAAATCATGACCCCCAGGGGTAGGACGGGGCCAAAATAAGGAATACAAGGTTTACATAGAAATATATATATAAAACAAATCTTTAAAAAATATCTGCATCACCCAAGTTACTCAGGTGAGCGATGTGGCCCATGGGCCTCTTGTTTGCAGGATGTATGCTCCAGTGCCTTGCTGAGAAATCAAATAAAACCAGGTTCGAATATTAATTCCAACATAATTGAAATTGACGAAAATCTTTTCGGAGTATCACCGAAGGACAGGAAATCAAAAATATTGGGTAATTGGAATGGTGAAAAGAAACGCAAGAAAAAATTAATTACTGCTAATGTTGGAACGAAGGGACAGATGTACATAAATTCCTATCATAGAAAAATATGTAGAAATTGGATCCACTATTTATTCCGATATGTGGGCAGTATACAACGGTCTAGAAAACGGTGGGTTTACACACAAAGTTGTTAATAATTCGGTGGAATTCAAAAGTGATGACAGTTGTTGCACGAACACCATTGAGGGATTGGTTAAGTTGAGGATCAAGAAAATGAAGGATGTATTACCGTCTCGTTTAATATATGTGTTGGGTGAACTCATCTACCAGTATCTGTTTGGATATGAAAACCGTTTAAACGGTGACATATTTAGTCATTTTCTGATAGAAAAAACATATCGCTGTTCAAAGAACCTTTCACGGTTGTGACATGTATAAATGCATTAATATCTACTAGAGAAATATAAATACCATATTCAATTATATAACTACAATTTTTTATGCAATCGTGTTTGACATATTAGAAAATTTAAAGAATATGCTTATAGCCAAACTTACCCATCGTCTAAATATGCCACAAATCACCGATCGCTCTTTGATCTCAATATTTGTTGTTTCGTTTCTGCAATTATTTTTCTGATATCTACTGCTTTACACCTTTAAGAGAACGTGGTTGAGCTATTCCACTATTTAACGATTTCGCGAACCTTTTTTCAGTTTTTGAATGTAATGACGCAAAATGTGGACGTTGTAGAGTACTCGCATGCGTATGCGTTTTAACAGTTGTCAGTTATTCTGAAAGAAAGATGTTTGCGATAATGAGAAATGAAAATGTGTACTTTGCAATGAGAAATGATGTTGGATGCGCTTTTCGAGAACCAGAACAGAATGCCCTCCACTTCAAAGACTGGACGTTCCCTCAAAGGAAGACTTGCGATCAAAGCGCCTGAATTGTGACGATCAACGTGCTGTCATCGTAAGTTGAAATGTCTACAAGACATATCTTTCAAAAGCAAAGGAAACTTTTTAAATATTTTTTTCTTAAATTTAAATTTTTTACCCCTTCAATGTCTTCATTTCCCGACCATATCGTCTATTCAAGGAAGTACGACAACTTTTGGGGATTTCCAATGTACAGATGCGTCCAAAAAATATATATGCAATCGTTCATGGTTTCGTAAATAACAAACCGGTATACTATTTTTGTTTTGCAGATAAATCAGATAATTATTCATGTGAGTTAAACAAAATATTGTATATGTCTCTCTCATATATATGTACTTTAAAGAGTATTTACTTTCCCCAACCCCTCTCTCTCAGTGAATGAAGTATTTTCATTATTTATATGAACAGATGATATTCCAAGGAGGGAGACAACAATTTGCGTTTAGATCTAATTTTGATTAGAGTTACAATGATCTATGCAGACAGTTTAAAATTCTAACCGAAGTAAAGGATTTTGTGGAGGCGGTCAATGTGGTCATTGGTTTGTATTAATTGTTTAATTCTGAAATTCTATCAACAATTTTGACCCTTTGCTCTTGGAAAGGACCTACTTTTTAAAAAAAAATCAATTGTTTCCTCAAACAAGAGGCCCACGGGCCTTATAGGTCACCTGAGCATTATGCAACAACTTTCCAGTTATTTAATTTGATTCATTTTTAACTTAAGCCAGATGATATATGGCATTCACAATTTTGAAAAAGACACCATTGATCATCATAACAGTACACTAAGAAGTTGCTTAGCTTAGTTACTGAATACCCATATGCAGGGTAGGGGAACAAAAATGCATTCCAACTAATCAGGAATATTCAGCAATAATCAGTAGTGCCCCTAACACTGTGACATAAA
This sequence comes from Saccostrea cuccullata, assembly GCF_032062105.1. Taxonomy (NCBI): domain Eukaryota; kingdom Metazoa; phylum Mollusca; class Bivalvia; order Ostreida; family Ostreidae; genus Saccostrea; species Saccostrea cuccullata. The sequence goes on from NW_026929844.1 coordinate 59,741, forward strand.
CCCCTGACCCTAGGTCCACACATTGCACAAATTTTAAAAAGACACTCTTAAAATTACCTATCAAAAAAAAAAAAAATCTTTTATAAATACAAAGGAGCAGATTTCAAACAATAAATTCATTTTCAGTTTATAAGTAGTAGAGCCCCCCACCCCCACCCCTGACCCAGGGTCCTTGAAATTCACAATTCTGCAAGATAAGGGCCCTTGGTCATCATGACTATATAGGTAGTTCATCTGCTTCATACCCAGAGACAGAGAAGAACATTTTCAAAGATTTAATGTACTTTCACTATATAATCAATAGAGCCCCGCCCTAACATCAGAACCCCTGACCCTGGGGCCACAAATTCATAATTTTAGAAGATTCATTCTTGCTCATCATAACTATGTACTTAGTTGGTTTATTTAATTCCTAGGAACAGAGAAGATTTTCAAAGAATTCATGTATTTTCACTATATAATCAATAGAACCCCCCCCCCCCCCCCCACACACACACACACCAGAAGCCTTGACCATGGGGCCATAAAATTCACAATTTTGGTAAAAGCACTTTTGCTCAACATAACTATACACTTAGATAGTTTATTTAATACCTAGGAGCAGAGAAGAAGACTTTCAAAGATTTCACCTATTGTTACTATAGAATGTATAGAGCCCCGCCTGAACACCAGAACCCCTGACCCTTGGACCATAAAATTCACAATTTTTGTTGAGGTACTCTTGCTCATCATAACTATGCACTTAGTTAGTTTATTTAATACCTAGGAGCAGAGAAGAAGATTTTCAAAGAATTCATGTATTTTCACTATATAATCAATAGAGCCCCACCCTCCCCCCAACACCAGAACCCTTGACCCTGGGGCCATAAAATTCACAATTTTGGCTGAGACACTCTTGCTCATCATAACTATATACTTGGTTAGTTTATTTAATAACCAGGAGCAGAGAAGAAGATTTTCAAAGAATTCATGTATTTTCACTATATATACTCTATAGAGCCCCACCCTAACACCAGAACCCCTGATCCTTGGGCCATAAATTTCACAATTTTGGTAGAGGCACTCTTGCTCATCATAACTATGTACTTAGTTGATTAATTAATACCCAGGAGCAGAGAAAAAGATTTTCAAAGAAATAATGCATTTTCACTTATATACTTATTTAGCCCCACCCTTACACTAGAACCCCTGACCCCAGGGCCATGAATTTCACAATTTTCGTAGAGGACTCAATGCTGATTACAATCATGCAAACAGTTTGACTGCTTGATGTCCAGGAGTAAAGAAGAAGATTTTTAAAGATTGCATTAATTTTAGTGGTTTTGGCCCCACCCCTCAGGCCCCAGGGGGGCAGGGATCATGAAATTCACATTTTTTGTTCCCCTTTAGCCATAGATGCTTTGTGCCAAATTTGGTTGAAATTGGTGCAGTGGTTGCAGAGAAGAAGCTGAAAATGTTCAAATGTTAACACACGATGGACGACGCACGACGACGGACGAAAACGGATGGCAATAGGTCACCTGAGTTGGTCACCTGAGTTTACTCAGGTGACCTAAAAAATCAACTTCAATGCAACTTTCTAAATAAATGAAAGGATGTTCAAATTACACACAATATGTCATGAAAAATAACATCTCACCCTCAAAGACGTCGAAAGCGGGGAACCACAATTCTTTGAATTTGCTTGTTTTAACTTCTGTTATAGGATATAACATAACCTGGGGCACTTTACTCAATTTATCAATCGTAAATAGTATATAATATACAATAAATTAAATTGGCGTGGCTTTAATCCGACATTTCTAATATGTAGTTATTATTCAATTAACTTGATTAAAATTATGTATTGCTATTTAAAAGGTTTTGTCACTTGCTAGGTCGCCATGCAGTGTCGGCCCTGGAGAAACTGATGACTGATTTTGAAAGATACTTCTCCCCGAACCCAACCAGTATTCGGACGAGATGTTTTAAACATCACAGAGTGGTTCACTCCCACATCAACACCATCAGAAACCACTCTAGGCCTCATCTTTACAAAATAACGGCAAACGGATATCAATTTAGTAAGTTAACTAAAACTATACATTATTGAAATTCATTATCATGTCATATCATAGGTTATGCCTTTAATGTTAAAACTTTTAATTGTTTATTTATATATTTTAGAAATGGAATAAAATCACGGACTAAATACTCAAGACAGGATTCCACGGAACTCCCGATATCGTTGAACCAGCTTTTCAAGAAATCGACGAAAAGTTTGACAAGCTGGAGAGCGATGTTCGCTCTAGCTTTAGATATTTCACAAAGGACCAACAACCACCTTACCCCAGACATGATATGGAATTTGGATGAGACTGGAAAGCAGTTTGAGCATCGCCCAACCTCTGTTGTTGCCAGGAAGGGTGCCAGGTCCATTCCAGGGAGGAAAAGAAATCAGGGAGAACGTGACCATTCTTCCTTGTGTAAGTGCTCTTGGTGATGTCCTTCCTCATGCTACATGAAAGGAAGGACACCACGGTGCCTGGAGACTTTTTCCACCCTCAAATCTCCAGCTGGAACCTTATGGACCTACCAGGAAAAGGCCTGGATGTGCGACATCCTACGACATATGTGGTTTTCACAGGTATTCCTCCCCAACATCGGTATGATGCATCCCCAGCTGTTGATCCTGGACTCCCACTCTTCCCATGAAGTCTTGGGTCTTCTTCAGTGTGTTCAGGAGGCCGTGAGAGAAAACTCCTAATTCTGGCCATGCCTCGCCATACATCTAATCACCTTCAGCCGCTGAATAAATGTGTTTTGTACCATTTTCTCGAGCCTACGACAAAGCTTGTAACAACTTGCTGACTTAGCATCCAGACCTTGTCATAAACAAGACAACATGGCCAAAGGTGTATAAAACAGCCTGGACTGCAGCCTTCACCAAAGAAAACATCATCAGTGGTTTCAGGGCAACTGAAATATGGCCCCCAAATCCATCTGCCATCCAGAAAGTATCTTTGTTCTTTCCCTGGCTTATGACGTACTGATTAACACAGTTTTCATCCCAAATCCTTTTTTTTCAGCGGCAGCCATCTCCGTTCCCTCTTCTTCAGATGTAGCCATCCCTATTCCTTTTGAATTGAGGATAGACAGTTCTTGGGATGTACATTTAAGTCTGTTTTTGTGTTATTTAAAAGGGGTAGAAAGAACAATAGAATACAACTCAACTGAATTTGAAAATCTATTTATTCCACACGAAACAAACAGGAAGACGTCTTTTACTCATAGTTTAAAATACCTTATTGACTTTACCTTGGATGTAAATTCAGTCCCAAAAGCTGCAAAATATCAAAGATGTATAAAGCAATTTGTTACTTACTTTTTATGAAGAAAAAAATTACTTTATGTTAGAAAAAAAGCTTTGTATTTTTGCTGTTGTACACATAAATACGACAAATTGTAATTTCAACTTATCATAATGAATAACAGTTAAAAATAATTCTCAGCATCATCTTAACTTCAGAAATAATAAATTACAGAAAACATTCAAGAAAACAGGGTCGACTTAGGTTTAAGCCAAAATTTTAAACTACCGCTTAACCTTATAATCCTTCTTTTCCTTTTTACTGAGCAGTACAATCCAGCAAAACAGGCAAAGAAAGCAGGAAAGCCTGCATGGGAGACTTAACTAGAGATAAAGAATTCAAAGAATCGTATTGTGATTGAAGCTTTGCTTCTTCATCAGTTTTCTTGAAAGCTGGAAGTATGTTACAGGGCATTCGTGTAGAATATAAAATATGGTAATTTCAGCGAACTCATTCTTGCGAACAAATTGAATAACTTGCATAAAAGAAAGTATTTGGTTTCAGTTCTATTTTATTTTAAATAAGTCCGATTTTTATGCACATCTGTCACCGTTCTGCTCATATCACTTCAATCAAGTAATCCCCATCCTAGCGTTCTGTTACAAAAAGTGAAATATTTTTCTGCTTTATATTTCTTTCCATGCATGTTAATTTTTTAGTTCAAAAACAGTTAATTTGTCAAAATTGATCAAATGCAGCGGAAAGGATGGTTATAAATACCCTATCCAAAATTAAGCATAGTGACCATCAAAACCAAAATCTTCTGTCTCGGGGGAGACGTTTACTCAAAAATGGATAGAGAAGAGCTGCCTCCTTTTTATCATATGATATAATATGTTAAAGTCTAAAGTAAATGATATCTTATTTTTCAAAGTGTAAATTGGAGGTCCTTGCTAAATTAAGAACATATCTTTTGAAACTTGCTTTCACTGGGCAATATAAAAATCATCATTTTTAACCATCTGCCATCCTTCTCTAAATTGATCAATCCAATTATTGATTAAATCCTTTTTTGTCATTTTTGTCTTTATAAAGTATGCACAAATTATTAAACGCTTCTTCCAAAGGAATTTCCTCCATATGAGTGAAAAATTCTCGAGAGGGACGTTAAACAACATTTAAAGGAATTTCTAAGTTAAGTTATACCATGAAATTAACAGTCGTTTGTTGAACAGAGACAGCCATTTTTCGTCACTATTGATCTAAGGATTGACGTCATTTTTCACATTATGACGTCATAGACAGGGAACAAACTTTATTCAACATACGCCAATTATAAAAACTTGTGTAGGCTACGTAAGTTCAATATTTTTTCTAATCCACGGTGTATAGGCACAACGGACCCTTTCAGCAGAATTAACGGATACTTTCTGCCAAATTTTCAAAATAACAATGGAGTCTTCGACAAAAATGAGTTCATTTAGATAAAGGAGAGGGTTAGTGAATGTTATTTTGCTTCCACGGAATATCAGCGATATTGATATACCTTAGTAAGCTATTGTTTATTGCCATGCGCTTACCAATTTAGCTCATGAAAGGTTTTAATTTGTTCAAACAAGCCATCGCGCAGACGAAGGTCCCTTAGATTTTTGCGTTAAATCGTTTATATTATAATATGAACTGAATATTGATGTATTCTTGTGAATATAAGAAACCCATCAATGCTTATGAAATATGAAGCATTTGCAGTAATTTTAATAAAAGTGGGTTTTGAATTATTTGTAAAAGAAACGGCCCCTTTCTGACACACGCATTTTCTGTCACCGGACCTTTTCAGATGCTATTCAGTTAAGCTATCTGAAAAATTATCGCACATATTACTAATTAGACTATTTATTATCCCCTTGCGCAACTAGTTGCGGAGGGGATATAGCATCGCAAATGTGCGTATGTATGTGTGTTAGTGCGTTAGTGTGTTCGTTACCTTGTGGGCAAGATTGACAGAGAACTATTGCATTAACCTTTCTCAGCGTTTACATACTTGTGTGGCAGTATAAAAGGACGAAGCCTATTAATTTTCAAGTCAATTGATGAAATTTTTCTTCAGATATCACGTTTTTACTGCCTCAAAACACTGACATTCCATGTACGAGTTGACAATAATCATTTCCACTAGGGAACCAGTTTAAAAACCGTGTCGAGTCTGTGGTAACCAGATTAATAGAATTTGATGAACGTCGCGATTTCATGAACAAACTCCACCAGGTGTCTGGAAATTTGGGATGCACGTTAAATTGAAAGTGTGTGTGTGGAGGAGGGGGGGGCTAAACCAACATAAAAGGTAAACCCCAATTTTCAATGCATAGAAATTGTCAAATTTGCAAAAAAGTGGGAGGCTAAGCCCCACCCCACCATGGTTCCGACGTCTTCGCCTACTGCAGTAAAGTTCAAATAAACTCTCGATGTACATTGTTATTTTTCATTACGAAAAAAATGCATTTTGCCTGGAACTGTGAAATATACTAATTAGGTTGGTAACTAAATAATTAAAATAACTGAAACTTGTACATGTACATGTAGCACGCGTGACATGTTTCTACTTAACTAGGCTGATAGATTAGATGCTGGTACAAAAGGATCCCTCACTGCTCAATGGCCGTCAGTGCATATTATGAAAAAAATGGGCAGCTCTTCATGGTCAAGCCTTCATATGAGCAAAATATTTATGAGAGGGACATTAAAGAAGATAAGTTGTACTATCAATCTTTGACATGTTTAACGTCCCTTTAGAGAATTTATCTCTCATGAGATATTACCATTACCAGAGATGTTCTTGTCGCGAGGGGATGCTCCGCTTACCGGCGCCCTTGTTTAAAACTTTATTTGACTTGTCAAAAATCTATCACATATCCAGAGAAGGAAGTTCTGGAACCAAACTATACTTTCTATTCTTGCATTGTTGTTTGGCTTTGAGGGAAGTGAAACTTGCGCTTGTGACCTGTATTTTTTTTTATAAGGACATGCTGTCAACTTTTCCGAGAATAGTCTTTTACTGTAAATTTGTTTATTATGTAGTTTCATCTCATGGATGCTTCTCCCTCTCACTTTTGCCGCTCTGGGTTATTCACGTGCAAATTTGAAAACGTGAAAGAAAAAAAAAGTACCGAAAATTCCCAACTCAGAAAATCGTTGATAAGGTCCTGTTTATGAAGAAAACGTTGATAAAAAATATTTTGCCAACATCATATTTTATTTTATGTACAGTCATATTACATGCAATTATAAACATTACAAAGACTATGTTAGGTATGGCCACAGTTATAATAAGATGGTATTCAAAGTACAATGTTTATATTGGTAGTTCACACTGTTATGATAACATGGTATTATTATTACATATAATGTTGTATAACTAATGTTACTGTAAATTAGTTGGTATTTAAAAAAAATGTCCTCCATAAAAAAGAAACTATGAAAAGATATAAGTTTCAAATCTTTTTTACATTTTCTTGTTAGCCCAGGTAATAGGTGGTGTATACGGCGTTGCAATAAAGATACCGTTGATACTGATAGGATTATACATAAACATTAAAAAGTTGTGGAAATATTTACAACCAGATAATTTATTGCTTTCTTTGCCTGTATAACAAATGATTCCATGGTTGGTACCGTTCGAGGTAGCTCAGTCGGTAGAGCGCTCGCTCCGTGATCGGGATGTCGTGAGTTCGTATCTCGGCCGCGACTGACGTCGTCGTTAAAATTGGTAGCAATTGTTCGGGTCCTTCGGATGAGACCTTAAAAACCGAGGCCCCGTGTCAGCGGCAGGCGTTGGCACGATAAAGATCCCTCACTGCTCAATGGCTCTGAGTGCCGAGTAAAGGTCAAAATTTGAAGCCCTTCACCGGCATACGGTGACGTCTCCATACGAGTGAAAAATTCTCGAGAGGGACGTTAAAAAATATACAATCAATCAATCAATCCATGGTTGGTAACACCAATTAATTTACAGATAATCACTTTATCAGAATTGCAGAAGTCCAGGCAATATTTTTTGTTCAAAATATCTTGTTTATCGAAATAAGGTATATCAGTATGGTTAAAGTAGCACACAGAAGGTTGGTTATTGGAAGAAATGAGATCTTGATAAACTTTATCCAAGATGTTTGACATTCTGTAATTACATAAACACAAAAAGTAGTGATTTTAAATGGTATTTAGGTAAATTGAAATTAATTAAAAACTGCTATACAAGTATTAATTTGTAAAGTAAAGGAATTAAATAAAACTAATTGTAAAATGGACAAATTAGATATTTAATATACCCGAAAATGTTTAACTACATGAAACTCTATGAACTAAGAGATGAGATATAATAAGTAAAGAATTAAAATTATAACTTACATACAAAGTACTTTATATCTTAACTGTATCATTTATTAATAACGGCCTCATTTACTGTGTAATTTTCGTTTAGTCATTAGGATTTCCTTGAGCTTTTCTTCCAATAGTATGACTAAAAACTCGGTTTTAATGAAAAGGTGGCGATTTTGTTAATATATATTTAATAAGTTAATGTTCTTTTGACACCTTGTGAAAATAAATTTTACAAAAAACCTTAGGCTTTTGTTTATGATTTTGAGTATATTCATTGATGTCAATATCCTCAGGTACATGATAAAAGCTTAATAAGTGTTTTTAATAAACTTTTTGGGGTAACCACATCTCATGAGTATAATGGTAAATAACTTGCACATTTTATTATACTGTAAACTGTTACTACTTCTATGCAGGTACCTATGGCATTCAGTTTTTATAATGCCTTTAAAAATTTGACTTGGATGACCTGAAGAAAAATGAGTATAACTATAAGCATTAAAAGGTTTTTTAAAAATGCTATTATACACTTTATTGTCCAAAAAAAGTCCTAAACCCTATACCATAGGTAATGTCTAAAAACTTGGTTTGTAATTTATGAACAGAAAAGGTGACTTCCAGTTCTGCAGGATAGTATGATTTTAATTCATGTAGATCTAGCATAAGTTGGTTAAATCTTCTATGTAACATGATAGTTCCATCATCAATTTATCTAGCCATGAAACTAATTCTTTTGCTAATTTTAGAAAATTGGAAAAATCTTATTTCTGAAGCAAAAAGAAATAAGTTTGCTATATCAGCTGAATCATAAGAACACATAGTCAGTCTTTGTTTTTGTAAGTAAAACTTTTTAAACCCAACATGAAAAATTGCATGCTTTTTAATGTAAAGAAAAAGCTCTATCGTGAAGTCTATAGTATTTTGATTAATTGCTAGACGTTCTTGTACAAATTGGGTCCTTCGGATGAGACCTTAAAAACCGAGGCGTGTCAGCGGCAGGCGCTGGCACGATAAAGATCCCTCACTGCTCAATGGCCCTGAGTGCCGAGTAAAGGTCAAAATTTGAAGGCCTTCACCGGCATACGGTGACGTCTCCATATAAGTGAAAAATTCTCGAGAGGGACGTTAAACAATCAATCAATCAATCTTGTACAAATTTGAAGGCCGATAACACACTAGTATTATCTATGCTGGTGTACAGAGATGAAAAATCAAATGATATAAAATTATTGACATGTCAAATGGTTGAACCACTTCTAACGAACCAGAAACCAATACATCAATTTTTTTGTATTTATTTCACTATAAGTTGGGCCACGAAGGACTTGACAAGCTTGCTAAGTAGCTTAGCTAGTTCTGTACTAATGGTGTTGAACCCATTAACAATAGGTCTTGATTTAAGTAAATGTTGGTTATCATAAGAAGTAGTTTGAGCAAGCTTGTGAGGTTTAGGTATGATGTTAAGTGAAGGGATTGTAATATCCTCAAAAGTCTTGTTTTTTGTAAGTAATAATATGTCATTTTTACTTACATGAGGAGGCGTAAGTACAAAATATCTAGCAAAATTACTTTTTAGTTCTAGCAAAGCAATCTTATATTGTTATAGTCCAATTCTTTGTTAGTATGGCAGTCGCTAAGATGTCTTAGATATTCTTTGATATACCATTGTCATCGTTGATACATAATCCAAGATTTTTGTCAGCAATATTGATAATTATGTCATTATCGTTTGCTATTCTTTTAATTGATTCAAGGTTCCTGTAAGAAATGTTAGGTGTTCCATGAATATATCTAACACCCTGAACATATAAAATATCACATAAATTGTGAAGTGTAGCAATAGCAAATTGTCTATTTTCATTGCTAACATTGGGGTGACTTGTAAGTTGCATGACATCATACTTGTCTATGTTTTAATGAGACCCCAGAGATTTAATGTCCTTAAATAATATTTGTTTAATAACATTATATACAGACATTTTAATATCCTTAAAACTTGTTGGTTTGCAAAAACTGGGGATAAAATTATTACCTTTAAATAGGTTGCATTTTAATCCATACGGTATATTTAACTTTGTAAAATTGTGTAATTTTTCATTGGGATGTTCGTTTTCTTTTTTAACACAATTTTTAAGATATGCTAATCTTATTGCCTTGACATATTTGGCACACTCATTTTGCATATGTCTGATGGTATACTTATTTTTGTTATAATATTTTCTGAGCTTGTAAAAACTGGCTTTGTCTTTAGCTGTATTATTGGCTAAACCATTAACCTTTCTGTCTTTAAATTTTTTTTTGTTTACGTAAAGCCTTGGATGATATAACAGATGACTTGTACTCGTTATATTGATATACAAAGTTTTGTTCTGCTTTAATGCTCTCGTAGTAATAGTCATTCCATTTTTTGTTAGCTTTGTCTTGGTTATTTAAGGAATGACTCTAATTCTTGGCCAAATTATTCAATTATAACCTGGTTTGGGTCAGTTTACGCTTTATAATCCGCGAAATCAAATTTGCCGCTAAATAATACATCCCTAGTAACGGAATTGATTTGAAACAAGGGGACGTAATAAGTGATACACAGATCTGGCAGCCATGATGTTTGTTTACACGAGGTAAGAGCGAGCTACTGTTTGAAGTTAAAAGTACATTTATTAAATGTAGAATTTTTCATGTAATTCCATCGACTGGAAATGTGGGATTGCAGAGAAACAAATAAATCAGCTGGTTTTCAAGGGGGTGGGTCCCCATACCAAACCAGGTTATTACGTTTTATTCTTGTGTTCCTTTTTGGAAATCAACCAATGAGAGACTAGAATATAATCAAAATTAAATTATTTATGACTATTTGTAAGTCACTTTTTAGATTCTTATAATAATAATCTTTATAGCTAACAATAGCAGATTTGCAATGAGCATATACATGAAACATGCTGACTAAATGAATGAAAAATATGTACTATAAACAATTAGGACGAAATGATTTGGTGTCCATGTAACAATCCCTCAAAAGGGACAGACTGGATTTTTTCAGATGACGAGTTCCTTTGCTTGAAGGTACGGATTAAAATACCGATGGCGGAATCAAAAATGCCATTTACTGCTGGCTAAAAGGATCTGACTGCTTTTTCTTATATAGTGGCAGTTGCTTGCTTTGTGATTTGAGAGAAAAAGCTATAAATTTAGGCACAATTGGCAATTGATTCCTCAAAAGTGTCACCAAACGTAGAAGAAATTATCTTTATCATGTAGATGCATGTAGTAATCTCGGTTTGATATCATATCGATACAAGTACTATTTCTTCATTCTAAGGCCAACGACTCGTTATTCTGAAAAGCAAGCGACAACGAGATGAACATAAGCAGCTGCTATTTCCAGTTGTTTATACTGCCAGATAATCTGACTTTGGGCTCCTTGGGCCACTTGCTACATTATCCTTTACGAGAGGCCCTATAGCCAGTGAGAATTAAAATTTTGTTGACAGTGACTTTATGAAGATGGACTCTAACATCGCTGCATGTTTTGTCAAAGAATGTTGCGACAACCTTTGTAAGCCGGACAGGAAGTCAAAATTTCTACTTGAGTCCATACAACAGAATGAGCAAACCCAGGGCATATCTGTTTTGTAGAAGAATGCAAATTGATGCTTATTTAAAAGTTTGCACTAAGTTGAAAATATATAACATCCGAATTATTGGGAATCTTTATTTTTTCTTGGCTGTTGGCTTTTAGTAGGTATATAAATAAAAATTATAAGTACAGATAGAAATTTAAAAAATCCTTTTTTATTTAATTGAATCATAACATGTTAAAAATTATTATGAAAAAATGTTTAATTGCGTGATTGTTAAATATAAAAAAAAACTTGTCTTAGTGTATATAAGAAGGGATTTACATGAAGAAAATGCAAGTGAACCAACAAATTTTGTGTTTACAAGGTAGTAAACGCTGTCCACCACATTGCTTATAACCACGGCTTTTTCCTTCTTTAAGAAATCACCCCTCATGCATCAACCCCTTTAAAAAGGCAAGAAGAGGACCATTCCTCTCAGACATGTGGCCTATGAAAAGAGAACGAAGAGGTTCCAAAACATATATTAAATTATTAAAATTGAAAAGTTTAATATTTTTTTAGGAATTCAACAAAAAAATACTAATACAAGTGCATACAAATCTTACGAGCTGGATCAAAATGTTTTAATGTGTCATCATTTTTATAAAGAGCACCGGCAACTAAACTGTCTTCATACATTTTAAAAGATTCTTTTCTCTCCTATGAGAAAGATAAAAAGGTGCGACGTCATGCAATTCATTTGTTAATATGCGTTTGCTGTAATAATTTCAATGAAAGGTACGATGTACCGCTGACCCAAACCTTATAAATTTTGTTTTACAAGATTAAAATAAATTAATAAACGAACAACTTGCTCCAAGTCATCTTCTTCAATGTCACCATTCTCAATTTTCTGCACCATCTCCGCCACAATGCTGTCTTTTTTTTCTTTTCGGGACAAAATTTGAAGATTAAGCAGACTGCATGATCGTAGTCTTTTGTAAACAAAACAAATCGTTAAAAAAGACAAAGCAGCAGTTTGCATAATCGTAGTCTTTTGTAAACAAAACACATCGTTGAAAAAAAAGAAAATAGCCAAGGAGAGGGAGTATCTTGATTTATAAAGGTTTATTCATATAATTTGATTTTTTAGGTCACCTGAGTCACTCAGGTGACCTACTGCTATCTGTTTTTGTCCGTCGTCGTCCGTCGTTCGTCGTCAATCGGTCAATCATTTCCTAATGTTCGTTCAAATGCGCTTTTCTGTTTATTTGATGCAATATTGGCGCGAAGAAATATTGACCATTTGGTCAGTTATGTATGTACTATTTTGGATATAGACCACCAAATAGGAGTGGATCAACCAAATGGGGTAGTGTGCCCAACCTTTTAAATGGCAAACTGTTATTTCGGGATATGAAAACAAAAGTACATTGGATAGTTGAACCAAACAACGATCTGATTCTGGAAAAGGTCCGATAAAATTCTTACTCGCCATGTGGGCGATAATATTCTCAAGAGCTGGTCGCCCACAGGAAAATTTACTTGCATTTGCGAGTGGTTATTTGCAACCCTGTAATATTGTAATTATTCAGTGCTCAAAGTGTCAAGTCATTATACTAGTAGTTTAAAACTTTGGTCAAGATTTAGCAAGTCATATTATAAGCTGATTGATTATATCTGACCAGGCCATTTTTATCCATCTCCCCGTTGCATATGAAATTTGGGGAGTATATTTAACATGTTATGTCCATCTGTCTGAAGGTATGATTAATACTGTGCGAATTCTATTTAAGATTTTTATTAACAAGACTATAGATAAACTGTATTTTTGACATTTCGAGAGCTCTGTCTCTTCAGCTGAGTAGTCGTAATAATAACATTTCTCTGTACAACAAGTTTTTTTTACTTTATGAATGCTACTAATTTTTTTGAAATATTCTCATGCAGCAAAACCAGAAAAATGCTACAGGTTCAAATAGAAGACGAGTTGCCAAGAAAAATATGCTACCAGCCTTAGAGAAAGACTCATGGCATGAAAGACTCAGACTTAGAATGTAAGGAATATGAAAATATGTGTCTGACTGTTTTGTTTGCTGTAGGAAGTGAAAATTATGCTAGATAAACTGAAAGTAAAATTATTGATTGAAAGTAAAGGCTTTAACTATTTTTAGCTCTACTGGTCAGATATGCTACTCCTCCTACAATTTTGAGCTGCTCGCAATGGCTTCTTTTATCTTCCTTTGCTTGAAGTACAAACAAGTAGAGGTACAGTCACGACAGAGACTTCTGTTATTTTTTTTTTATTCGCTTTGTGTTTAGCTTGTTTCCTTCATTCTAATAATTCTTCAATTTCAGTTGCCACCAAAGATATATTTTATAGGTTTAAACCTTAAACTTTTTTAGTGTAAACAGTCAACTAATGTGTACAATTTTTACATTATATATTGGACCCACCCACAGGATAAGTATTGTATATTAAAGATGCAGTCAACGTAAAATTTCTCATAACTGCATGTTAAAACAAAATTCATATGTTGCAGAATCTCTCTCTTTCTCTGAAAAGATATAGAATATTAATTTAAATAAAAAAAACTGTAAATTTAAATTTTTGAATATGTTTTCAATTATTCAGATATATTTAGTATAGATGATTTTCATATTGAAAATAACCAATATTCGATACCGCCAGTGTAATGCTCTTCGTTTAGTTACGGATATACCCGAATATTGTCGAATATATTGCATTGATACTGAAAAAGAAGTCAGTTTCGAGAAGCGGCCATGGCGTTGAGATTGGGCGTAACATTGCTATGTTTAGTTGCAATCATCCAAGTTCAAGTTGAGGGGATTAAACCAAGATGTTTCAAGTGTGTAAGCTATCATCATTTGCAAATTGCGTAAATTAAATATTAAATCCAGAGATAAAGTATTAAAAATTTTTAGGCCATGATCGTTAATTAAAGGTATTTGGACACAGATTTGAAGATAATTTTTTCTCTTTAATATTACGACTTATATATTTTAATAGCTTATGACACAAAAATTAATTAAAAATCTTATTAAGAGGAGTGCGCATGCCCAACATGTAAGACACACATTCCTGGCAGAGGGAGAATTTTTGCCAAAAACCCTGTGAAAAAGTAAAACTCTGGCTTGAGTTTAACTAAACTATCTTAAGATAAGATTTGATCGTAACCGTTAGTTAGGATCAATTTCTGTTTTATTAAACTTCTTTTCTTAAGTTACGAAAACAATTGCTAAATAAAATCTCGTAACTTACGAGAGGTAGGGGTCTCTTTTAACTTAAGAAATTGTAAAGTCGTAAATTGCGTCATTTTGTAAATAAATATGGCTGCTCTAAAGATTTTGCGAGTTATTTTGGATGAAGAGAAGGAGAGACAGATTCGTCGGGAGAGGGTTTTTTGGGACAGAATGCAGGTCCTCGATACTTTGACAGACGAAGAGCTTATTCAGCGTTATAGGTTCCCTCGGGCAGTCATACTTGGCCTAGTCGACGATCTCGGGGAACTAATAAAGCCCAAAACCCAAAGATCACATGCAATACCTGCACATATTCAGGTAAGATAGCCACAGTATACAACAGACTGAGGAAATTCTAGCTAATAAATAACGTATATAAGACAAAATATTATGTCCCTAAAATCACACGCTTTCAACCCTTGACATCCTCCACCCCTCAACTACCTAAAGGTCTGAGATATAAATGCCGATATTGTGGAAAATTTATGTCAGGGAGAAAGCGAGAGATAAACACGAGAGCGACAAACACGGAGGGTATGCCCCTCCTTAAGACTATAAAAGGGAGTGACATGAGAGACTTCTCTTCATTGTTTTCAAAGATGGCCAAGAAGAAAAAGGGATGTTGTACGCGATTAAGAGCGCATGCCCCTCTTTTAAGAGTGTTATCGGACCCTCACTATTCCTCGTCTTTAAAAACGGGGATTTTAAAACATTGTTCTGGAGATTGTATTATGAAAATTTGTGAGATCGTCTACAACCTATTAAAAGGGGTGTTACCTCTCAATTCGGCTCAGAAACGAAAACTAGCTCCAAAGAAACACATCTTAAGGAGACTGGTCCGACCCCAATCCATACAGAAAAGACGAGCTTTATTAGTACAACAAAAAGGAGGAGGTATTTTACCCCTTTTTAATCTCAGCAGCACCTTTACTGTTGGATGCCGGACATTCTGTCTATAAAGCCATTAAAAAGAAGAGGAACAACAAGATACAAAAATGAGTCGTAAAATGGTGTTAGTACCTGAAGTTCTGTTGAATGAACTCAAAGGTAAACTCCCCAAACCTCCGGAATTTCAATCTACTCTGAGTATAGGTCAAGAATTGGATCAGATTACCAGACGTGAAGATTTAAGGTAAGGTTTGCGTCTCCCTCCAACTTTTATTTTTTTAAATATGCACACATGCCATATATCAATTTATTCAGGGAGATTAGCTTCATCATTTAATATGATTTTCAAAGATATTGCCCGTCCCATTTTTTTAGTAAAAGACGCCAAATTTAACGTATTTCATATTTCACCTCGAATATTATTTTCATTGAAAAAATTGATTTATTTTATTAATTATCAAACTTTTATAATCAAAATGACCTGAATTAGTATAATTCATGCTTCTATTATTTAAACTATTAATTTTCCGTTATCAAAAATGTGAAAATTTGGGTAAAAAAGAAGATTTTTCAATTTTCCTTGATAAAGTGAAACCGTTGCCATGGCAACAAAAATATAAAAATCAACGTTTTACATATCTACCGATTCCATCAAATTCCATGAAGTTATTAATTTGATCATTTTAAATAATTTGAACCAAAAAAATATGTATGTCCCCAATATTATTTCCATGGAAACGGGGGCTATATTATGGGTTCGGAACACAAAAATCAGGCTTTTTCTACACTTATAAAGACAACATTGATATCACCTTGTCGTGGTGAATGTTAAAGACTAAATGTATTTTTGATATTGTTTTTAAGCAAAACTTGGCCAAAAATATTCAAAATAAAACTCCTCCTGTGCTACAAGATGGTCTAAAAATTTATTCCATGGAAGAAATCTAGTATTTATGGCAATCTTTACATCTGAATATTCTGATGAAATTGTCCATGAATTATACTGCAACACCTTTAGAAGTACATGTATATGTTTATAAACATACTTCAGAACATGTTGCAACTAACCCAATTAAAAGCCTCTGAATTTGACCTCATGCTGATTTAGTTATTCCAACATGTAGTAATTTCTAGACATCTTCGTAGCAAAAAATCTCTATTCAGTTATGTCTCGTGACTATCATTATACATGTATGCCATCTTTTGAGTGAAATGTTGTAAGCATTGCATCCACGAAGCTGCTGTTTTTATAATTAAATGATTTCTTTACTTCGAAGAGTAGAAATGCTATCTTGAAAGTAATGTTTGTTTGCCCTCTCTTGACTCTGGGTAAAATGATTGGGTCGGTAGGTGAGAAAATCTTCAAAAACATTTCTTTACGGGGAATAAGAGGAATAAAAAAAAAAAAAAATACGGCCCTGCATTGAAAAAAAAAATTCAGTCTGGTCATTTTAGTCAGTCGGTCTGGAGAGGCCGACAACCAAACATATCTTAAAGATGGCCTAATTCTACACTTCATGGACATTAGCTCAATCATTGGATTAGGTAGTCTGAGAATCTAAATTGAAATATCAGACAGAACAAAATAAAGATGAATTCTAAGTGACATCAATTCATACTTTAATGAGTTTACAGAGTACTTCTGATTTCAGAGAAAAGGCAAATTCTGCAAAATGGCATAACACTGTCATAAATATTTGTCAAGAACAGGGAAAAAGAAACAATGTTACAGTGATAGATATATCTCCTTGATATCCATGAAATAATAATTTAAATATAACAATTTTTTCTCCTTTTTAAAATCAAAATACAGAAAAAAATTAAAAGATTATAAATGTAAACAATTTTAAAATAAACTAGTGCTAATTGTAACGGGAACCGTTACAGATGTTCCCCAAACGCTCCCCAACTCCCTTTTGGTGCCATATTCCCTGTGAGCTTCATTCAATACGAAAAATTCTGCGCATTTTTTACTTTTACAACGTTTTCCCAGAAAGATACCAATTATTCAAATTTTAGCATTGCACCCGTGCGCATTTGAATGCATGCGCGTTATGACCATATCATCTTGTCTACACTATCTATCATTATATTTTGATATACTATATATTAAAGCATTCAGTCCATAAATATTCAAAATCACTCATTCAAGTGTATTTTTAATTTCACTATTTCCAAATGCACGCACGTGCGTTCACTAGCATGATGACCATACCTTCTTGTAGGAGTCCCATATATTTATCTATGTTCTAAATCCAATCATGTTTGGTTGAAAAACAAGGGAGTTATACCCATTTCAAGTTTCAGCCAATCAGATTCCAGCACACGTGCATGCGCGTGATTTCTTGATTTTTTTTTGTATATCATATTGCAGAATATCCTATGAATAACTATGTTTTAAATTTCATAGCATTTCGTAAAAAAAACAAAGGGGATGTAGCCATTTAAAGTTTCAGCCAATCAGATTGCAGCACACGTGCATGCAATATTTTTTCTTGAATTTTATTTTGAAATCATATCGCAGGGTATTCTTAAGTATGACTATGTTTTAAATTTCAAAGCATTTCATCAAAAAACAAATAAGATATAGCCTTTTAAAGTTTCAGCCAATCAGATTGCAGCACACGTGCATGCGCGTGATTTCTTGAAATTTTTTTGACAACATATTGCAGGGTATTCTAAAGTATGATTATGTTTTAAATTTCAAAGCATTTCATCAAAAAACAAAGAAGATATAGCCTTTTAAAGTTTCAGCCAATCAGATTGCAGCACACGTGCATGCACGTGATTTTTTGAATTTTTTTTGATATCATATTGTCAAATATCCTAATTCATGACTATGTTTAAAATTTCAAAGCATTTCGTCAAAAAACAAAAGAGATATTGAGATTGATGTTTCAGCCAATCAGAGCGCAGCGCACTTGGATGCGCGTGAGTTCGTGCTAATTTGACAGTGTCATATTATCTACACTATTAATATATACTTATATAATAAGTTTCAAAGCATTTCATCAAAAAATGTAAAAGTTATGGCCATATTAAGTATATCAGTCATTTCACTCACTTCACGCGCCCGCACGTGCAGGCGTATGCAGGCAAAATGACCTTCGTTCCGCACACCTACACTACACACCCATTAACCCTAAAAAGGTTTTAACTTAGTTTGGTGAACAGTTTCTGAGAACACTTCCGGACAAAAAAGTGCCGGAGAAGAAATAAGAAGAAAAAAGAATAATAATAATAAGAAGAAACAGAGTAAAAACAATATGTTCCCAAACTCGATTTGGGGAACATAACTACATGTATTTGTGAAAGATTTTAATTTTAGTTGATTACTAAACTGGTCTTATCATTCCTACTAAATTAACAACCTTTCAATTTCCAAGTGTCATATTTTAAACTGTTTAATGTTCACTGCAGCTTTATTTACAAAACTCATCAGTTTTCAGAAATACTTATTTGAGCATATTAGGTCCTGGTAAGAACAAAATTTAATGAATAAAAATATTAAATTTAATTGTTCGTGTATTAATTTCCTTGCAATTTTACAAAATAACCCTTTTAAGAAACTTGTTACTTGTAAGTGTAGACAGAAGCAACCTTCAATTAATACCTTAATGTATACATTTATTTTACTGAAAACAAATTCAAAGATGGACAAACAGAGCATGCACTGCAATCATCACATACACATACATGTATTTTCTAAATATATTGAAAACAGCATGTATATACTACCAGGTAGATAGGATGCTGTTAAGCATTAAATTTTTTTCTATAATCTATAGACATATAAAAAATATGCATTGGGTACAACAAATCATCATTTCTTTTCCAAATCTCCATTGACTTTGCCATGTCTGGTTCAACATCTTAGCTTGATCCTTCCAACTTTCTTTAATATTCTTGAGCTGATATGGGATGACCTCTACTTTGATTGATGGCACAAATCTTTTAAGGAAACACTGAAGTACTTTTTTTTTGTTCTTATGTATTTATTTTATACACGTTGATACAGTCTTGATTGTAGTTTCCTGTATTTCCTTTTCTAATGTTTTGTTCAGGGCAAAACTGCAAATTTAATACTACGTTAAATTCCAACAGTACAAAATATTGCAAAATAAGCAGGATATTGTTTTCATGAATCACTGATTAACTTGGAATTCAAGCTACCCTTGTATATCGCCTTCCATTTTTTTAGCTCACCTGAGCCGAAGGCTCAAGTGAGCTTTTCTGTTAAAAATTTGTCCGTTGTCTGTCGTCGTTGTAAACTTTTCACATTTTCATCTTCTCAAGAACCACTGGGCCAATTTCAACCAAACTTGCTACAAAGTATCCTTGGGTAAAAGGGATTCAAGTTTGTTCAAATAAAGGGCCACGTCCTTTTTCAAGGGGAGATAGTCATGAATTAAAGAAAAAATTATGGCATTTTTAAAAAAATCTTCTTCTCAAGAACCACTGGGCCAGGAAAGATGAAACTCATGTGGAATCATCCTCAGGTAGTGTAGATCAAGTTTGTACAAATAATGAACCCCCGGGGGTAGGGTGGGACCAAAATGGCCGATCAAAGGGAATTACCGCCAAAAGTCTAAGTATCTTGCTTTTATTCTTATTTTGCCTACTTCTTTATGCTTTGTTATTATTGTAATTATATGTCACTTTAATGTTTTCATATTCGTCTTTATTACATTTCACTTCGAACTTTTATCATTCTTCATTTTGTCCTTACTTCTATGTTGCTTTATTCATTCTACTTTCTTTTAAACTTATACAGTTTCTTAAATAAATTATTAGGATTATCTCTACTCCGAATATTAATTCAATCACGCAAACAATGAAGCATATTCAATGAAGACGAATGGAAATTGTCAAACCGTCAAAATTAGTGCGGCATTATAACGCTAGGTGGTGTGGTGTTCGCTACGAGTGTTGGTAAAACTAGTGCTGAATATGTTCATTGAAAGGCCGCGTTTTATAAGAGTAAGGGTCAAATAAGTTAATGTAGTATAGTAGGAAGAAAATTTAAATCTTATACTATACACCGTATACAACGGGTAACGAGGGGGAGTCGCTAAAAAGTATGGGGGAGTCGTTTTCAACGTATGGGGGAGTAGATTTTAACCGCTTAGGAGTCAGAGAAAGATTTGGGTGAGTGGGTCACCTCTTTTTTCGGTATATATAAGATGTATTTACAGAAAACAAATAGCCCACGGAAGGTAGCAATAGTTAAGCTTTATAGTGGTCATTTGTCCGATTATCATATACCATTACTTTTCTCAAACACTTCGAAACTATTTGACAGTTTTCATATTTACGTTGATCGGGTAGTAAAAACACGCATGATTTGCACAATCTACGGCTTGCGTAGGGATTCTCACATTTAAAACAGCGAGAGAAAACATTTATCTTTTAAATGCAACAACTTAAAGTTGACTAGACTTTATATAAATTAATAATTAAGACATTTTTTTTCAGACAGTAACGGTAACGTAGGGGGGAGTCGTTTATGGGAAAGCACATAGCAGGGGGAGTCGCAAAATAAAGTCAAATGCATATACTTGGTGTTGTTTTCATCTCTTTTATATTACCAATACCCTTATATTTACTCGTAGATATCTATAAATCTATGTTTGGTTATTTACTTTATAATTTGAAGTTACGAAAAGAGATTTTTCTGTGGCTTTATCAGTTCCAGAAAAAACCCAGCAATTTAGATTACATGAACAATTCGATTACTAGTATATATCATCGGAGCACACGTGCTTGAGGACAGGACCCTCCCCCTCAGTATGTAATGTTCGTACTAGTCCGAAAAATCTGACGTTTTTCTGGCTTTTTTTTTTTTTATTACGATTTTGATATTTTACATGCCAGGAAAACGTCAGAACCGGCGCCATTACGAAAACTTGGAAATCGCCGCCTCCGGTTGGAGGCGGCATTCAGAGGTTGATTTTCGATACTTGTAAATCGAATTAAATACCGAATTCACATTTTATCAATAGTACAACATCTTTAGTATTCACCAACATCGTTTTTATGTTTCGTTTATGAAATAATATAATCCGATGAACACATTTAATTTTATCTGACTGGTGAGATTTGTTTTCATTTCGTGCATTTGAAAATCGTGCAAGGTATGAATCGGAGTGTGGAGTGGTAATTTCTATTCATCGATATTGGTGAGTTCTAGGAGCATTGTGCCATTGATAAATTGTGATTTCGGCATCTAATTCGGTTCCCAAGTATAGAAAATCAACTTTGGGTGGAGACGGTGAAATTCCCGGTTTTCGTAATGGCGCCGGTTCTGACGTTTTCCTGGCATGTAAAATATCAAAATCGTAAAAAAGCCAGAAAAAGTCAGATTTTTCGGACTATGTTCGTACATGTATATCACAAAAATTCAATTCACGAATTCACGAACCCTCACTTCCAATAAGAAAGCCTTTCCATAAAAAAATAACAACCGGATTAATAATTTGGATTTTTTTTAAAAATAATATCAAACATTTTTTTATTATTATTATTGAAGAATACTTAAATTATAGTAACTATTATTTTCTCATGTGTTAATACAATTTGGTTGTCAAACTGTTGTAATCTCCTTTCACCAATCCATTTTTTTTTGCTTGTCAAAATTTTTCAGGTGATTTGTCTGTTATTTTTGTTTGTTATACTTTTAAAATTGTTACATAAATTTACACAAAAAAAGAATAACCTTTCTACTGTTATCATATGTCAAATAGTCAAATAAATATAGCTGTTTGACTGTCGAGCGAGATGTTGGACCTTTCGATGAGATATTGCACCGTTTACGTCAAAGATAATATCATAATAAACAGTAAAATGTATAACAAAACATTTATCGAACGTGTTTTCTAGATCTGGCAAAACGTGTTTTGTCGACCCCTTGAACAAAACTAATATTTGCCTTCGGCCTAACCTTCTCGTGCAAACAGTTTGGTTCTTGGGTCTGACAAAACGCATGTTGCCCTCGAACCCTGTCTATGAATGTATAATGCTGGTTGCCTCAGAATGATTATTGTACAACAACCCGCCATGATATGTGTTCACGAAACTGCGAACGGGGGAGGGGTAAAGGGGCTAACATGTTCTGAGGAACTGTATAAAGCTGGGGCAAGGTAAGGGAGGGTATCAAGATAATGAAATGTATGCATTGAAGAAATATTTATGTTCCTCTGTTATTAATAAAAGATCGTTCGAAGCCAAGTCAACTGAGCTCGTTTTTTGATGGATTAAAAATAAAATAACAACAGTAGTGAAAGTGAAAAAAAATGTCATTTATTGAAGTAAATGACACAAAACAAAAATAAAAACATATTATGAGGGGGTCACACAAGACTAGAAAAAACTGGAAAGAATACAAATTAAAGTTTTTGGTATCATATTATGCAATCTGACCCCCTAAAATTAAATATTGCATAAAGCAGGTACTGATATGCCTATATTTTCGTATTTCTTTTCACAATTTGTGTTGAATTATTTTTACATTGACACTTCTCATTTTATTTATCATATAGAGATACATTTCCAGCGCTTTAGGTAATATGCAATCCAGTCCCTTCTTCAGCATTCATTCTGTATATTGATCCATGTGTATTAACCTCGGATTATCCAAAATATTCTCAATTAACATACTAATTCGTTTGTGTCTGAAGATGTGTTACTATATATTATAAATAAATAATAAATTGTGAACCTAATCGTGAGAATATACCAATTAAATTTAACACCCTTTCCAAATTTGGAAAACATCAAGGGGCGTGAAGGCGCGTCAGAGATCTGCCTTTTTCTAACTAAAAATGGTAGATATTATCAAGAAAATTTTCATATTATAAATCTGGTTGATTTTTTTTATGGAGAGGCTTTCATAATGGAAGTGAGGGTTCTGAATTCGTGAATTGAATTTTTGTGATATACATGTACGAACATTAAATACTGAGGGGGAGGGTCCTGAACCCAAGCACGTGTACTCCGATGATATATAACCAAATTGTTCATGTAATCTAAATTGCTGATTGTTTCCTGGAACTGATAAAGCCACAGAAAAAATTTCTTTTCGTAACTTCAAATTATAAAGTAAATAACCAATGCAAGCATAGATTTATAGATATCTACGAGTAAAAAAAGATATTGGCAGTATTAAAGAGATGAAAACAACACCAAGTATATGCATTTGAATTTATTTTGCGACTCCCCCTGCTATGTGCTTTCCCATAAACTACTCCCCCCTACGTAACCGTTACTGTCTGAAAAAAAATGTCTTAATTATCAATTTTTATAAAGTCTAGTCAACTTTAAGTTGTTGCATTTAAAAGATAAACGTTTTCTCTCGATGTTTTAAATGTGAGAATCCCTACGCAAGCCGTAGATTGTGCAAATCATGCATATTTTTACCACCCGATCAACGTAAATATGAAAACTGTCATACAGTTTCGAAGTGTTTGAGAAAACTAGACGTATATGATAGCCGTACAAATGACAACGATAAAGCTTAACTATTGCCATCTTCCGTGGGATATTTGTTTTTTGTAAATACATCTTATAGATACCGAAAAAAGACGTGACCCACATCTCCTCTGACTCCGAAGCGGTGAAAATCTACTCCCCCATACGTTGAAAACGACTCCCCCATACTTTTTAGCGACTCCCCCGCGTTACCCGTTGTATACGGTGCTATAGAAGAAGTTGAATCTAACCCAAAACCCACCCCGCCA
Source organism: Saccostrea cuccullata (assembly GCF_032062105.1). Classification (NCBI taxonomy): domain Eukaryota; kingdom Metazoa; phylum Mollusca; class Bivalvia; order Ostreida; family Ostreidae; genus Saccostrea; species Saccostrea cuccullata. Next base: position 83,849 of record NW_026929844.1, read on the forward strand.
CCGAAATAGGATTTCATTGGCGTCGGAAGCAAATTGAAAGTTGGGGGGGGGCTAAGTGTAAGAATTCTTTTAGAGTTAAAAAAAAAAACCTGACAAGAAAAAAAAAAAAAGAAATGTTCATTTTCCAAACACAAAAATTCTATTTCGGGGTGGGGGTGTTTTTAAGTTCGAACTCCAGTGCCAAATTTTTTTTCCAAACACCACCACTTTCCCCATTTCAAACCCATACTGCATCGTGTCCATGGAAAAGGAGGGGGGGGGGGTAAACCTACGCAGGAATGTTCAATGTCTATACATGTACTAAGTCTATCTTCAGAAAAAAAAGTGGGGGCTAAGCCCCCCCCCTTCCCAGTTCCGACGCCTATGTATTTTCAAGTTCGGAAAATTTTTTTTTTTTTTCTTGTCAAGTTGTTTTCAGCCGTGTAGCCTGAATTTTTATTCTGTTGTCCCCCCCCCCCCCCTCCCCACTTTCAAAAACGATGCTAGGTCACTGTTCTCTCACCTGAAAAATATAAGTTACTCTATTAAAGTTATTTGTTGGATAATTGAATTCCAGTTTAATTGACATAAAAATTTTAATATTTTCATTATCTTTAGTACGCACCGTATTTGTCATCAGCCAGGAGAGCTAAAAAAATCTTAAAATTCGAAAATTCTATTTGGTGGAGGTAAAGGGGGGGAGGTCGTCGACTTTTTTTCAGTACTAAATTTTACTCATATGCATGCCATTAAGTACATGACTTTTAATATATAAATTGACTATTAGTACTGCAACAAAAAGTGTAAGGGATGGGGGCAACAAGCCTTTCGCTGAACTTTTCCAGTAGTAAAAAGTTACGTTTATGAAAACGTTTCGTGGCCACCTTCCCCTCTACCGGTGAAACTTAACCCATAGGAGGTCGTCGACCCGGAAGTCAGTAAATATATTGAGACTTGGGGTTGTGATTGCACATTGTATAATGTCCCCTTCGAGAATTTTTCACTCAAATGGAGAAGCCACCTCTTGCCGGTGGAGAGACTTATAGCCATTGAGCAGTGAGGGATCTTTTTTCGTGCCAGCACCTACTGCGACACGGGACCTCGGATAATACGGTCCTAGATCTCATCCGAATGACCGAACTCCACGTCGTACAGTGGGATTAGAACCCATGACGTATTGATCGACTCCTTAAAACTGTACATCGTGACTCTAGAGCAGACGCCGTAACCACAGTGCCACCCGGGCGACTGCACCCGGGGGGGGGGGGCGTAAAAGGAAGAGTCATTATCCATATGTACTCGTGAAGATTATCTATGTTTAACTAAATGGTTAAAATGATTTAATTATAAAACACTATTAAAATGATATTATTTAAATATTTATTCATATAGGACGTATAACTTTTCTTCAAAAACTGAAAACGTTAGTATATTGTTTTACGATTTAAAAAAAACTATTCGGGGGAGGGGTTGATATGAAGGGTGCGAATTGCTATATATAGCCAGATTTCCCACGGAAGACTAGCTATATATTGAAACTTCCCCGGGGGAAGTCCCACTGTATAGTCTTCCGAAGGAAGCATCACTATGCAATCAGTCTCCCAGGGGAAATCTTACCATCTAGCGAGACTTCCAAGGGAATGGCATGTATCGGGTACATACAGTACCTGAACTTATAACAAACATCAGTCATTTGAAAATCTAAGTTCGATTGATAAAGTAGTAAGGCAGAAAAATGTCGAATAACCCCGGCCCGAGTTTGCTTACCTAATTTTGGAAGGGAATTACCGCCAAAAGTCTATGTATCTTGCTTTTGTTCTTATTCTGCCTCCTTCTTTATGCTTCGTTGTTATTGTAACTATATGTCACTTTATTGTTTTCATATTCGTCTTTATTACATTTCACTTTCATTTTATCCTTCTTCAACTACTTTATTCGTATTGCGAATACCCCTGCCACCTAGCGTTATAATCCCGCACTAAATTTTGACAACTTGTATTCTATGGAAGGGAAGTAATTCCCTTCCATACGGACATAGCAAGGCGTGCGTATAACTTGTTTTGATGTTTTATTAGGCTGTAGCATTTTAATCAATCATTTAACAAAGCTACAGATGGGTATTTGTTAAGCATTTCAGCATTTTTTAAGCATTTTAAGGCAATTGAGAATTGTGTGAAGTATTATTTGTTATAATTAATAGCTAAACCACAAGAGATGTATGTACATCAAACTTGATACGAAATGGACAAATCATTAAAATCTGTGTATCAAAGTTACATGATTTTCTTGCACTCTAAACAATTTATGATTATTAACAATATTTGACGGGCATGGGGCAAAAAAAAGTGCCCACGTAGTAATTAGTTACACCCGAGAATGGCTGTGAGTGAAAATTGTGTTTAAAAAGTTTGCCTTAAATATTCCTTTATATTTAGATATAATATAGAATTTTTTTCCTTATGAATGTATAAAACACATTGGTATTGACGTTCTAAAGAAATATTCATTTTGTAATTATAAGTTACGCAGTTTTGTCATTCAAAAGCAGGAAATAATTACAAGATCCATAACCAGCATTTCCTGTAAATGAAACTATAAGATTATATAACAATGGTAAAAAAAATGCCAAAATTATAATTAGCAATCCTGTTTATGATAATATTTCTACATTGTTCTACGAATGCTGTTTAACAGCTTCTTTAAGGGAAATGCTTTACCCAAAATACATAAAATGTATAGTGATGAGAAAAAATCCTTTGTATGACAAATAAATGATAGTATATCCTCTAGCAAAACAATGCAGGGATACTCAAAGGTTCCGTCCTGTACTCCCACTCACCCCCCCCCCCCCCTTTCTTTGTTTTGTTGAAATACATGTCAGATTATGTTCTCACTTTTTAAACTCCTTGCAGCTGATAATTTGGGTTAAGAATTCTTTGTCTAATGTTGCCAATGGAGAACATTTAACAGAAATCATGATTTAAATGTTTTTGAGAAATGGTATACTTATAATTATACATTTTTTTTCGGTGGGGGGGGGGACTTAAATTGGAACATTATATATGCTACATACTTTACATGTAAAGGATTTTGAGCTTCTCAAATTAATTCTACTATAAAGAATATTAGTTACAATGTGAATTCTGAATTCCTTTATGTGAAAGCTAGTCTGAATACACTTTAAATACTTTTGTACCATGTAGAGGGGTCCATACCTTGTTGATTCCAGACAAGCCTTTATAGTCAGACAATCCACCTTGTATAGTATAATAATTGTGGTAAGCCTCAGTATTAGGCCATCCATCCAACTAACCTTATGGTAAGGGTCATCTCTGAATGTGCATCTTCTTCTCACTGCCGACTGGGCTCTAAAGAAACACACAGCTTTGCTGCGCTTGCTTCTATACCATTTGTTAAGGTCACGGGATCTGCTTTAGCCAATAGTATATCTTCAAAGGCCGACAAACAAAGCTATAAATGGTTACACTTGCCCTATTGGAAAAGCCCAAATCCATTTTGGGCGATTCAATCTTTACATGTAAAATGTGCAAAACTTTTCTCAGGTTCGGCCCATGTCAAATTGCTTTTGTTGTCTTTGATTAATGTTAATTTTATGAATAGGAAAACTTTACGAAAATTCAGTTGAATGCTCTAAGAACCATCACTGGAGCTTCAATATTTTCTTCTGAAGACATGCTTGGAACTCCTTTTACAAACACAGAGAACTGCTTATGAAATGTCAATGATAAGAGAGAAAAAATCACCATGCAGTTATAGTATGAAGATAACAAACAGAAATCAAGTCCAAACGTCCAAAAGACGAGCAAACATGTACCACACACACAAAAATCAGAGATGGGATCAGGTGCCATTGAGAAGTAAAAGTAAGCATGTTCTGTCGACCAAACACATCCACCATGTGCTTCTTAACATGATCAGGCAAACGGGGAAAAAGTCAATAGACATTCATTGTTTAAAAATTGCCTTTCTATTAGTAAAAATTAAGTTTATACTTCTACGTAACGGAAGACTGAAAACTCATCTCGTCATCTCTTATTCTTGACACAGAAATATTCGCTGTTCTTTTAATATACCGGAATATTTTTTCACACTCAATGATACAGTATTTTATAACAATTTCAATATCTAAATGTTCACTTAACATAATATAGAACTGGAAATAAAATCCCTACCTCTGCATAAGTTTAGATATTAAATCGTAGCTCAGGTGAAGACATGCCTCTTTTTGATTGTTGCTGATTAATTTCTATTAGTCTTTTATTTTTAAACGACTTGGTAATGAAAACGATAATAAAACCAATCTAAACTCACGAGTGAAATATGCGCCCTTTTGAGTGTTGTCTATATACGTCCTTCATTTTGGAATGAAGATTTCATTAAGCCAAGTCGATGTTCTTCTTGTTTTTGTTACTGTCTAATGTTGAAAAGAATGGTTTCTTTTTTTCAATTCATTAATTGCCTAGTTTATACTTCATTCCAGTTTCATTACAATATGATGTGGTTTCTGCCGACAGGGCTTGTAGCAATATTATCTTTTTAAAAGAACTTGGTTTTAATTCAACTTCTGGTGTTCCAACTTATTCTCGCAGTTCATTCCCCAAGGATGAAATTCTTCAATTAAAATAACATTTCCTTATCAAACATTCCATTACCCCGCGCACTTTATAAACTGACATGGATTTTCGCACAAATTAACGTCACATTGTTACAATGCAAATTTGTTTACGAGACAACAACATATTTGCATATATGTCTTATACATGTATATAAATTTAGGTGTAAGAGGTTTAAAATACCGTATTTTTCTTTCCTCGTCACAATTGTACAACTTTAAATAGAAATTGTAAACTGCGTTTGAAAACTAGGAGGGACTATATTTTTGGTGGCGTTTGAAAGTATCTTCTTTTCTGCCTCTCAAAATTATCATAGAACAATAAATGTAGTTATACTTTTTTATACAGTCAACGACTAGAAGAAATTTTCAAATGTAAGTTAAATTAATGATAAGGGATTAGTCCCTTATTATTAATATATCAAATAAATATGATTTTTCAAGCAAACTAGAACAATGTTAACTTTTAAATGGTTCCAATCTACATGTAAGTACCGATTTGAGCCAACAATCCGTAATAAGCGTTTTTTTTTTTCTCTCTCTTTTCTCTCTTAGTAAATAATCAAATCTTTTTGTCTTTTATCATTTTGTATCTTTATGTGACAGCTTTACCATATGTGAAATAAGGAAAATTTAAATACAGGAAGCATTAAAAATTATCTAATACATGTATATCCTAAAAATCTAAGAAAAATTGAGAAAATTCGGATCAACCAATTTCCATTTTAGTTAAATTATTTATGTCAATTCGGATATATCTCCTTATAGGACCTATATGGCTGTATCTTTTTATGAAAAATCAAAAACAAGTAGGGATAGCATGATTGGCAACAGTAATTTTTGTTCTTAATGTCCAGGGGAAAGGTAATGACCTGGGCCTGACCTTGCCTCTAATATCAAAAGGTCAAATTTAATCTCACTGATACCATTACTTAGCTTCTTGACTATGTCAAAATTTCATTAATTTTTGAATACAAAAAATGTCAGAAAAATCATACCTTAAAATATAATTTTCACAAAATAATTCTATAGGATTTTGATATATGCTCTTGTATAGTTTCCAAATGCTTTTTCATGGTTTCTCGTCAAATGCAGCCGTCTTTGTATCCGTTCTATTGAAAATAAATACATTGTCTAGACACATAAACATTGCAGATCATGTAACTTCTGTTTTTTTTCCATACATAAACATGACTCTAAAGCGGAAGTTTGAATATTTCAGACCGTAAATGTGAAATAATTTTTCTCTTAAGTAGTAATAATTTATTATTTTAACGGATAAACAATACTTTATTATCCTATCTTTTGACATGATTTCTTTTTTGGCGCTTCATCTCGGCAAAAACAAGACAAGTATGGTAAATGTGTAAAGTGTTAAGAAAAATACTTATCTTTAAGAAACTCGTTTGAAAATTTAAGCTTATAGTATAAAAGAAAGCTCCATAAATTTTATTTGTGAATACGTATGGTAGATTTATACAGATGTAACATCACACGATTTATTAAATTAAGTCCCCTTTAAAACATCGACTTTAGAAACTGATTTAAAAGAATGTGTGCATTTGACATGAGATCTTTATTACATAATAGGTTAATGACTTGTACTTAAGTTCGATTATGTCAAGTTTTATTGCCAGATGAGTATAACCTTAATTTGTGCAAAAACCATGTGAGCTTAAAAAGTGCTGTATGTATTTACCAGGTGAATTGATGTAATATTCAACTTTTGGTTATGCATAGAGTTCTATTTCATGGAACCTTTCTTATAGATCCAGGTACCGGCAATTAAAACGCCAATAATGCAATAGTATTTTAAGACAAATTTAATTTCTTTAATTTCCGATAATTACTAGAAAAGGCTTCATTAACAGAAAAAAACTCATTTGTCCTTTTATTCCCGAGTGTACAAGACACTGACTTTCATTAAATTAAAATTATTAGATATGAGCACTTACACTGTACACATAATCGGCAAATGGAGTTTAAGTCTCAAATCCATTCTTCCTCACCGAACGAATTATTTCAAAAAAGAGGCAAGCTATTGAGAAACAAATTGATGAAACCAGGGTATCAGCGGTCTCGGTTTAAGTGCACATTTTGCACCATTTTATGGTAATTGCAATGAACTTATCAAAATAAAACAATTTACCATTAAATTGGAGTGTTGACTGATTTTCTATAATCACAATGTTAAGCAATTCCAGTGACTTGTCTACGTTTCTCCTTGTGCCCGATCATGACAAAGAGCACTTGATGGTATAGACCGGTCGACAGGACTGCTTACTCCTCCATGGATTCTGATCCCCTTTATGATGTTTTTAAATCTTTACACATTTACTTTTCCCCACTTGGTATAGTTTGGTTGGATTTTTGAGTTTGATTACTGTACATTATCTCTATTTATAATAGATAAAAACTTATCCAAAAGCACATGTTTTGTTTTGTTTTTTTTATTTATCTAACACAACATTTAAACTGCTTCACTGAAATTATAAACAATACTGGGAAAAGCACAGAGTGTATAACATTAAACAGAGAAATGATCACATCTGATTTCCGACTCAGAATGGCTGGTCTGATGTAAGCTATCAGTTGTACCATAATCATCGGCAAGGCGGGTATAACTGTAGCCAGAACTGTCGAGCGTAACATTTTGAAAGCTCTTATTTGCCATTGTTTGCCAGATACACTTGTTTTTCTCTCATTTTCTTTCCTCCCAGATGTGTAAGGTGCATTATTTTGGATTGACATCATGTTTGTATCATTTTCATTTTCCTGTTTAGGAGATGATCCACATTGTGTCTTGATGCTTAGGTCCTTTCTATTTAGACTATTCTCTTGGTAAGTGCTGCTTGAAGCGACTGTTACAAAAATTACATTTCTTGTACTTGGAGTCACTGCTTTTACATTTTCTTTAGTTTCAGCTTCAATTTGTTGGTTCTTTGTTTTATTTAGAACTTGAACTCGAGTGAATTTTTTCCTCATTTTAATTGTAATGTATGTATATAAGACTACCATGACTAATACTTCAATGGACAAAATTGTTCTGTGATAATCCAGTAAAAATCTTGAATTTGGTCCTAATATATCATGCACTCCACATGATGCCGACCTTTTCCGTGAAAACATCAAGAAAAATGGCAGTATTAGAGCCGTCGAGAAAATAATGATGATACAAAGAAAAATCACCTTAGACTTCTTTGTGCTTAAAATTTTAAAGCAATGTCTTAGTGAAAAATGTAGAGCACACATCCGTTCTATACACTGATAAAGTAGAAGCAATAGTATAGTATATCTGGCCGCACATATGGAAAGCTGCACTACGATACAACTATAAACTGAATGATTTCTTGCAAACATTCCATACATGTACATTGTATCAATAACAAGCTCCATCATTGAAATGGACACGAAAATTAAGTTCTGGTGTTCTTTTCGAAGTTCTTTATCCAGCATCATCATAAAACAACAGGCACAATTCAAAATAATTGAGATCACCAACACAACACCTAAAACTGGATAGAAGACTCTACCGTACACTCCTTCAAAGGACCAGTCCTGGTTCATCTTGAGTTTACAATAAATGTAAGTTAGTGAAAACTTCAAATTTAATTCGATACCTGAAGATAAACGTCAAGGAGGAAGCTCTACATTATCGTAATCTGACAGTTGAATTGGAGGTCGAAATCAGTGTCCAGATTTAATCGATAACATGAGGCATGTTCATTTTCAGTAGAAAGTCGTCTATTGGGTGATAAGAAAAGTCGTGTTGGGTGTTTTACGATGTATGACAAACAAATTGTTTATCAAATATGTAAGTGTTAACTGTTTAGTAAAGGGAAGTTTTGATTGCTATCTGTTTCGGGTGACAAACAGAAAGATGACGAATGAGCATTGCCACACAAATTAATGTCGAATTAATGTCGAAGGACGGTTCAGTATTCGTATACATGGCATGCTTGATTTTCCTTCAAGATAATCATTTTGATTTCGTTTAAATCAAAAGTAATTGACTTAAAAGTAACTTATTTATATAATCATATTTAAAAATAATTTTAGACCGTAACTCCAAATATGTATTTATAAAAGTGCTAATCATTGCCCCTCCATCTCTGAAATGTAAAGGAGGGTAAAACATAAACATACTTTCCACCATTAATGAACACTGTAGAAGTACAGTAACTTTTTTTCCACGTGGTATTAAGTAACTCTATGTACGCGGTCACATTCCGCGGAAATTTGTCCAAGTTAATATAAATGTAAGGCATTTAGTGACAGTCTGAGAAATCCACATAATTTTCCACCCGCGGATTAAACAGAAATTGAGATTCCGCGGAATTTTGACCCCGTGGAAAAAAGTATGTCTACAGTATTTTAATGAAAGACATGAACATAAATCATAAATGATATTCTTTTGTAAGTGTTTTACAATGTACATGATATAATTCATGTACAGTCATTATAGAAATTTTAAAAAGACATCAACTGCTAATGTGAGTTCATCATTTTCCCGCAATGTTTCATGAATTGCATCACAAAATTATAGATAATCACCTATCATTACTGAAAATTAATTTCTTTTATTTCCAAAACATATTAGATTTATTATAATTATCGAAGATTCAAATTAAATGAAACGTAAGTTTAAAGCCTACTTATTGCTCTTAAGATACAAGTCATTTTCCTGACACAGATGCCAATATATATATATATATATATATATATATATATATATATATATATATATATATATATATTAGGGATGTCAACGAGTACCCGGTTAACCGGGTACTCGATCGAACGTCCGAGTATCGAATACTAAAATCGGTACTCGGTTACTCGGATGTGTATTTTTGAATGTATCTCAGCTCGTTTATTAATGCATTAAAACATCGGTTTTGAAAAGTAAAATGTTCATTGCAGTTGTACATACTGTAATTAGGGTTTCCTACGCCTCTAAATGACCGTTATCGCCCGTGGCAGTGTTTATACAGTAATTATCGTGACCAAGCACCTGTTACCTGGCTTTTCTCCCCTTCGGCTGTCTTGTACCCTTATTTTTTGTTTGCTTTAATGATTTGTTTTCACTGAACATCGTTTAAGGTCTATCATGTTTAAATAAATTAGATAATTTAGTCAATTCTCCAAGAAGCCGTACATTCTAGGGAAAAGAGACAGATGATATTACACGTGCGAACGGATTGTTGATATGGTTGCGTTTGATTACATGCCAATTAATTCAAAGACAAAGGCTGTAAAAAAAAAACTGATGTCCATCGTTGCATCAAACTACAACATACCGTCCCGTAAAACTATAAAATATCTAGGATCGAAAAAATGTACTTAGATCGTTAATCCGCTCTGTTATAGGAGAACTTGATCAAGTTGATACTGTACAGTCATGTAGCCCTGATGACTGATCAGTTGGACGTCAAACGCAACCAAAGAGTTACATTACAATATACGGAGCCGATCGATTATTATTTTAAAAACCCACTGTTAACCATTTATGATTTTATTCCTTGTGTTTATCTGATAAATAAATTGAACTTAAAAATTATGTCGGGCATGAAGTGTTCATAATCGTTACTGTGTAACATCAGATTTACGGGTAAATCTCCCATCTGAGCATGTGGTTGTATTTCTACAAGAGTTAACAATGTTTTACAGTTATCAATGTTACTTGTTCATATTTATTTACACTTTTACCGAGTACCCGGGTACTCGATCGGAAAAACGTCCGAGTAACCGAGTATTAAAAATTGACCGATTTGACATCCCTAATATATATATATATATATATATATATATATATATATATATATATATATATATATATATGCCAATATATATATATATATATATATATATATATATATATATATATATATAAAACAGAACGCCGATTAAAACTCTACCGGTTTCAATTGTATCATCAGGAGTTTTGAAATATTGCTATAGATACAAACAATTTTGACATATTGCTATAGATATAAACAATTTTGACATATTGGTATAGATACAAACAATTTTGACATATTGCTATAGATACAAACAATTTTGACATATTGCTATAGATACAAACAATTTTGACATATTGCTATAGATACAAACAATAATTAATTGAAACCGGTTGAGTTTTAATCGGCGTTCTGTTATTTTTTAATTGAAACCGGTAGAGTTTTAATCGGCGTTCTGTTATATTTTACTATTTATATACTTGTGTGGATTTTTTATAAAACTTTTGGATTATATATATATATATATATATATATATATATATATATATATATATATATATATATATATATATATATATATATATATATATAAAGAGTTGTTGTAAAATGTGCTTTATAAATATAATTAATTTCACTACAACATGTATTGGTAACAATCCTCTGTTAAAACTAGTGTCCAAATGACTGTATTTCACTTCTAATCTCAATGACTGTGTAGTGTAGGACAGCGCCGCGAGAATTCCATCGGCATCGAAAGCAAGTTTTTTGACTTGCCTAGATAGCCGAGCGGTCTATCGCGCTGTTCCTGCACTGCTAGGAGACAGATTCAGAAGGTCGAGAGTTCAACCCCGGGCCGGGGCGGAAGTGGGTATCCATGTGCTATATATATATATATATATATATATATATATATATATATATATATATATATATATATATATATATATATATATATATATATATATATATATATATATATCAGGATATGAACAAAAACTGTGAATTACCATGTTGATGAATATTATTATACACGTTGTAATTTTTTTAAATCGTCTTTCAAGTTATTGCTTACTCAGAAAAAATATTCTTCTCGAACATTACTTCTCGAAGTCCATTACCATTTTTTTATTGAGGTGGGAGCAACATCTAGAACAACCCGGCTACTGGAAAACATTTTCATAATGAATGCTATACACTGATTCAGAAATTCACTGATTAAACTATGATAATCGGTACTCATACGCACAACTCTAAACGTTTTAATCTTATATATACATGCATACTACAATGATTCTTTAGTTTTATTTAAATATTTAACACATAAGTGATCAATTGCTTCTATTTCACTTCTACAAAAAGTAAGTTTTGGAGAATCAGTCAATCTTAGTTCTAAATTCTGTGTAATATATCACACAATAATTTACTCGCATTAATTTGCAAGATTTGTTCAATGATAAATATTATTCAAACTATTTTACGTAAAATAAGATTATATCTATTGCCATGGTTACATCAAATAAAATATTATGAAGATTAAAGTGATATATTAAGCGAAGATTTAAAAACTAAGTTCAAAAAGGTCAACTTAATTGTACCGTAGCTCAGTAAAATGCACACTGACTCCCTATTTTCTCTACGATTTTGAGTCATACTATATGAATACTTATCCAAAATCCAAAATACTAGTATACTAAAGTCTTCTAAAATAAATCCTTGATGTAACAAATTTCACGAGTGACATACCATAATTCCATCTTGGTTGAAATATTCGTGCTTCCTGTTATATCCAATTATATTTTACAAAATTTGCTTTCACACTATGAGTTTTTCTACCGAGCAAAAACTTGAGATATGGGCATAATTATCAAATAGAAAACTTAGAAAGACAAAGTAATCGTCAATACGGCTTTTCTTTGGGAAACAATCTTGGTTAAACATAATGCATGGGTTATTTGGGTTTTAATATCTGTTTTTGTTCAGCTTCAAACATTTATCCCACAATTTGTAGCTGATTTATGAAGTCCTCTGATCCGACTTGATGTTAAAGCATACATCCAGTGCAATCTATCATTTCAACCTCCATATTTAGAAGTCCTGAATTATAACAATTCTTTTCGTATCATTTTACTATTCCCAAGGAAATGAGACATTTCTGACTAAAGAATTCTGAAAATTTCAGAATTAAGATTTGGCAAGGCGAGAATCAAATGATTTAGTTAAAGTATGTTTTAAGTCTTAGTCACTTTAACTTCCCATTGGGTGAATTTCACCATCCATTATTATATGTGTACCTTAAAAATCGTGATTATTTCGAATTCAAATTGCGAAGTATTTATGTACATAACAGACTGTGACTGGTAGAAATGTGAGAAAAACAATGAAGATTAAATATGATTATCATTCTGCTTGTGATTCATTATAATTTGTTCGTAACTGTTGGACAGGGTTGGTCTTGAATGCAATGACGTTAGTATAAATCATATACAGAAGCGGATACCTTATAATCAAGCTTGCCTGACAGATGAGAATTTGTTACTCCCTCATCATTATAGTCAAGTCCTACCATGCTAATTAAGCTCTTATTTCCAGTGATTGCCGCTCTACAAGGAATAAAAAGGATCATTTATTTATTCGGTCACCAGTTCCATTCCAGTGAGGATGATTTGTTATTCTATATTGCTGTAATATACAGAGGATTAAAAATTAAAAAAAAAAAAAAAGCAAATCATTGAAACAGTTTTTTCTAACATTGTAAGCTCAGGATTCAGGATGAACCAGATACAGGACTGGTCCTTTGAAGGAGTGTACGGTAGAGTCTTCTATCCAGTTTTAGGTGTTGTGTTGGTGACGTCTATTATTTTGAATTGTGTCTGTTGTTTTATGATGATGCTGGATAAAGAACTTCGAAAAGAACACCAGAACTTAATTTTCATGTCCATTTCAATGATGGAGCTTGTTATTGATACAATGTACATGTATGGAATGTTCGCAAGAAATCATTCAGTGTATAGTTGTATCGCAGTACATCTTTTCATATGTGTGGCAAGACATAGTATAATATTGCTTCTACTATATCAGTGTACAGAACGGATGTGTGCTTTACAAGTTTCACTTAGACATTGTTTTAAAATGTTGAATTCAAACAAGTCTAGGGTAATTTTTCTTTGTTTTTCCATTTTATTTTCGACGGCTCTAATACTGCCATTTTTCTTGATGTTTTCGCGGAAAAGCTCGGCATCATGTGGAATGCATGATATATTACGATCAAATTCAAGATTTTTCCTGGATTATCACAGAACAATTTTGTCCTTGGAAATATTGGTCATGTTAGTCATATATACATACATTACAATTAAAATGAGGGAAAAAATTACTCGAGTTCAAGGTGTAATTAAAATAAAAAACCAACAAATTGAAACTGAAACGAAAGAAAATGTAATGTCGGTGCCTTCAACGCGTTCAAGTAACTTAATATTCGTAAAGCCTGTAACAGCTGCAACCAACAGCATTCACCAAGAGAAAACTCGAAGTCAAAAGGGCCTAAGCATCAAGACACAATGTGGATCATCTCCTAAACAGGAAAATGAAAATGATACAAACATGATGTCAATCCAAAATAATGCACCTAACACATCTGGGAGGAAAGAAAATGAGAGAAAAACAAGTGTATCTGGCAAACAATGGCAAATAAGAGCTTTCAAAATGTTACGCTCGGCAGTTCTGGCTACAGTTATACCCGCCTTGCCGATGATTATGGTACAACTGATAGCTTACATCAGACCAGCCATTCTGTGTCAAAAGTCAGATGTGATCATTTCTCTGTTTAATGTTATACACTGTGTTCTTTTCCCAGTATTGTTTATAATTTCTGTGAAAAAGTTTAAATGTTGTGTTAAATAAAGACTTAAGAATAAATAAAAGATCATTTAAATTGGACAGTAAATTCTGAAAGGAGATATTTCCGTGTAATATCAAATTAATTTTTGAAAGTATTTTTTAAACAGAAGTATAGGAACGAAAAGTGTGGTATTTAATGGGACATGGACACAGTTTCAGCAAAAAAAAATTAATTCATTTTCCATTTAACTAAATATTTTACATTTTTTTTTATTGTTTACAAATATTTAACTAAGGTATTACTAATGATCATCAAAAAATTAAATTTCAGTGGTCGAGATACAAGACAGATTTAGAGCTCCAAACCTTTGTATCCAAGTGTTTAACTTCGTTCTTTATATTCACCTTTAATTTGGAACTATGGAAAGAACAGTGCTCTGTTAAAACTTTTTATTTCGTCTCTTAAGGATAGGGGGATACAGCATGTCATCGGTAAGCTTTGCGAACTGTGTTAAGCAGACTTTTAAATATACAATTCCAAAAATACTTTCTTCTTGATGTTGCTGTAATTCTTTTCTCAGATGAGTTAAAAAATTTAAATCATTACTATAAAATAGTCAGAAATGACATTCCTGAAATATACATTATATTTTAAAATTCTTGTTTAATAGTGTCAAATTATCATTTCAATGATCAAGTGACAAACTTGTTGATATATAAAATTTATGACTTGTCATAAAATGATGGTTATGTACTCAACCAAAGATATATTAGATTAATTATGTGATGCAGTTTTGCGGATATCGAGCATATTTTTCGTTTCTTGTAATTTTGGTATTATTTTACATTTTGTATTTAATGTGTGATATGTTTGCTGATTACTAATGTTCCTTTACATTGACAAAGCCCTACTTTGCGATATATGTTATACTGTAACTTTATTTGCAAATTTACACTGTTGCATCCATTCTGATATAATGGAACTATTTTCACAATTTTACAATGTTTAACCCATTTGTGTATAAGGAAACTGTATTTTGCATATCAACATTTTGAAATCCATTTTCTTACACTGTAACTATTTTAAAAAGTTTGTACAAGTCTAGATTTGATTTGATCAGTATATTGAATATTTATATATTTTGATCACTAAACTTTTTTTCAACACACATGTGAGTTTGTCTAAGTTTGATATGTAGATAGGGAAAGTGGAGGCTTAAAATGTTAAATACAAGAAACTGAACGACTTATTTTTTATTTCAAAAGAACATTATTAGGACTATTTTCAAATATCATTTAACTTGAACACTGTGGTGGCTTTAAACACATGCGTTCATTAGTTTTGTTGTTACTATTCATTACGAATAAAATCTTTAAAAACAGATGCTTGTATGCTGCAAGGTTCTTTCAGAATTTTGGAAGGAAAAACTTTTTAAATATTTCAAAAGTATTTTTTCTGTGATACCCACAATATTATTAATATTATGTTTTATCCTTATCATCCTAAAAAAGGATATCATTATATAATCTATTAAACTGTATGAATGGAGATAAATACCTATTTACTATTTTAAACCATAGTTATACCTTTAGTGATAAAGACAGCTGGTTCTTTTTCTTTACGTTTATGAATGGCAAACGTGATTTCATTATCAAATACCCCACTTCAAATAGGTCCAAACAGTAAATGAACTTGAGCGATAAAGTTTTTGATAACTGAATTAAGCCAGCTCATCTCTGCTGTTATAGTTGTAGTGATGGATAAAATTTTACTATCATTTTTCTGCTACTCGTGGATAATTTCCAAATTGTCATCATCATGTACGACCAGTGGGTACTGCCAAAATACGGTAAGTTGAAACTTTTAAAGAGGTTTTACACCCTGACATAACAAGATATGTTAGACATGTACACCCTGACGTAAGGAATGTAAGACATGTACACTCTGATATAACAAGGTATGCTAGACATGTACACCCTGACAAAACAAAGTATATTATATATATACACACATTGACATGTACACCCTGAAATAACAAAGTATGTTAGACATCTACACACTGACATAAAAAAGTATGTTAGACATGTACACCCTGAAAAACAAAGTATGCTAGACTTGTACACCCTGACGTAACAAAGTAGGTTAGACATGTACACCCTGACATAACAAAGTATGTTAGACATGTACACACTGACATAACAAAGTATGCTAGACATGTACACCCTGACATAACAAAGTATGCTAGACATGTACACCCTGACAAAACAAAGTATGTTAGACATGTACACACTGACATAACAAAGTATGTTAGACATGTACACCCTGACATAACAAAGTATGTCAGACATCTACACACTGACATAACAAAGTATGTCAGACATGTACACACTGACATAAAAAAGTATGTTAGACATGTACACCCTGACATAACAATGTATGCTAGACATGTACACCCTGACATAGCAAGGTATGCTAGACATGTACACCCTGACATAGCAAGGTATGTTTAGGCCAGTACAGTTCTATTTTTTAATAAAAGAAGCATTGTAATACTCTTTTTTAACAGTCTCATAAACATAAACAAAACTTATAAGACTGTTAAAAGGCGTCGATGATATAACATGCAGTTGTCATTAATTACATTTGTCACATGAGTTTTACATCCTGCCAAAACAAGGTATGTTAGATATATAAGAACTTGTACATCCTGCTATTGAAAGATATGTTAGATATCACAGGTTATACACTCTGATATAAAGGACAAGGTTTAGTGACCGCTGAATCTGGCTACTTATTTGATGTAAAAATCAGAACACAGTTAAAACTGTGATAGTTTTAGTTAAGAACTTAAATTGTTGCCTGTTTTAAAAAAAGTACTTATTTTGATTCAAAGCATACATGGAGGTCATAAGAGGGTGCAAAAGTAGGACGTTTTCACGAATTTTCTCAATTCTGGTGGAATTTTGTCAAATTTGAGATACTTTTCACTTTGGAAAACATAGAACACAAGCTTGCCTATCTTAGATTTTTACACACAAGATGCATCTGATACTAGTGTATGAAATAAATATATATAAATTTGATAGATAGACAAGCTTGTGCTCTATGTTTTTGAAAGAAAATGTGCTGTAAAGTAGATTAAAATTTGAATAAAAATGAGAAAATTGACTTATTTTCTTACCTTCTTGTGACCTTTATGTATCCCATAACTTAGAACCAATACTCATTTTGTGGCAGGGGTGATAAGTAGTTTTCACTTAATAAACTGTTGCATCATTCTGAAAGACACTCCAAACCAGGGGCCAAAATGGCGTCTTACCCTATCTTGTCCTTTTTTGTTTTAATGTTTGCTAAATTATGTATTGACCTCAAACAATCAGCAGTGTTTGTTGTATGACATGATTCCATTTATTAACTGAAGCGTATTTCAATTGGGTTCATTTGTTAGCAGAGCTTGTGTACCAGTAAGGAAGCCAAATCTTCAGAAGGTGAGTATACATCAACTGTGAAATGTGGTAATCAAAGTATCCAGATACCAACAGGAACCGCAATTTCTATTCTTTCCCTGCCTTGTATTCTAACATCCATCGTTTTGTTTACCACGCACTCATTAGTCTTTCTTATATTGTGTTCAACTGATCCTCATGCACGGCTGACGTTGTATCAGGCCACATATACGAGGGTTGATCCAAAAGTTCGTGGAATTTCTTTCTAAAATTTTATCGTGATTTGATGAAAGTAAACAACAGGCATATTCATAATATAGAGTCATACTGCAACAATATTGGAAAATTTCATCACTTTCAAATTACCAATGAGGTCACACGAGCTTTCTGAAAATGGATAGTTGTGAAACCCGGGGGAGACTTCGACGTGACGTCAAGTTAGATATGACACATCAAGTTATAGAAGCAACGCGCCCTAATCAGCTAATGTCCACTTTGAATACGTACTTCTACCAAATGCTGTCCTTTTCTCCGTTTTTTTTTTCTCAAGAATAGCCTGGATATCCTCTCGCACAACCTTATGTTCATTTTCACTAATATTTCAAAATGCTACCCATCTTTCAATATGATGTTCCAATTTCGATAGCAATGTCAAGAACAGGATGGCAGCCGATAACGTCCATTAAAGCTTTTAATTTGTCTAGGGGGATCTGCACTTAAAGCAGAGCCTCAAAAAAGCTACCAAAATAATTAATCAACGTCCATAGAAGTTCTATTTTTCTTAAATTTCTTATGCCTTTGGAAAACCAGTAAGTAAATGCATTTTCCCCAAGCCTTTTTTCAAAAATATTCGCGTTTAAGATAGAGTGATCCCGGAATTTTCACAAAACGTATGACTTGACCGAAATTTGACGATGCCTAACAACTTAAAGATAAACAATAAATCATCTGCAAATAAACTAAATATCCAGTAAAATCAGTAAAACTCTCACACAAAGGTTTACAAAAGATCGAGCAATCGTAATAATGACATATATTCGTTTTATATATCACATAGGGCGGTTTAATTCTCATTTCACGTTCTAAGAATTAAAATGAAAACAAACGCGTTAATGTCTCCCCTGCATTTCCAAACATCCGTTTCTATGGCAACTGCCACAGAGTTACTATCAAAGATATTTAAACTGTTTTTTAATTTAAAATTTTCATCAAGTGTCTATATTTTCATTTGTAATTTTCAACCAATTCCACTTAAAAATAAGTAAAATATGAAAAAAATCCACGAACTTTTGGATCAACCCTCGTATACTAGGATGTCCATACTTTCAATACGTAAGGGGTGTCATGCTCTTTAAACAAGGTATATGGACAATTCAAGGTTACAATCAAAAAATGTACAGTTCTTGTCATATCTTGTAATGGTGAAACATTGAAAGAAAATTAAACAAAGGATTGTCTAACAGGTGATATGAATTTGGTTCGGAATTCGCGATTTATTTAGCCAAGTTCGGGGTAAACAGCGGGAACGTGTTAAAATTGACGTTATTCAAGGTCATTTATCAGTCCAGTTTAAGTTAATTAGCAGGAAAAGGGTACAAAATTTTATCCATTACTTTGCAAGTGATTAACATTGTATGCTTTTATGAAATTGATAGAAGACTGTTAATGGTCCAGGGATATACAATAAACTTTGTCTAAAATATCTATTTCAAGATCACTAGTTAAGAAACGGTTTAATTATTGCCTTTTTACAACAGTTTTTTTTCTTCAAAAATCTGCAACAACATCTAACATCTTGTTGATATACTGGTATTTACCAAAGTAAAAATTTTAAAAAGAACAAAGTATATTATTATTTTGTAAAGATTATAATACATGAACGAAAATAAGTCCACCAAAAAACTTAATCATTGTATACTTTTAATCTATTTTCCTATTTAGATATATCCTAAACCCATTTTCTTAACAAATCTACAATACTTAATGCACTGATCATAACACAGAAATATATTTCGTTTACTTTTTGCTTATCTCTTGTTTCTCTGGCCTGAATTAAGACAATTTTTAATGCTCTCTTTATATAGAAATACAGATGTTTTCAGCTTAATTGAATGACAGTTCTAAGATATCAATAGCGAGAAACAATGTACAGTGGACCTTCAGATATCCGGATGCTTCAGTATCCGGACGATTTTTCATCGGAACGAAATTTTTATATGCTATTTTGTCTTGTTTAACTGGTGATTCAGATATCCGGATGCTTCATTTATCCGGACAAATTGACTGGGAACCAAAGCGTCCGGATAAATGAGGGTCCACTGTACTCCATTGTATTTAGAGATATTTGAGAGTCTAACCATTTCGGAGGAAAACCCAGGCCCACCACGATGTAACCATGTCAGGTGTACTGAATGTTCAGAGGGAAGGTGCGTCCAATTTTGTTGGAGAGGACCGAATGATAGTAAGTTTATATCTTTTATTTAATAGCCATTCTCTGTAACCACTTAAACTTCGTTGCCACGCATGGTCACCGATTTTGATGAAACTTCACCAATGCTTAGTACTTGACACCAGAAACAAATATCAAACAAAATTTCGTTGCTATGTGTCTCGGATGCTATGGCAACAGCCGGAAAAGTTTGAAAAATCGAGATTTTCAGCAACTTTAAACCTTGACTGTGGCTTAATAAAAACTAGAAAAAGCAATCAAACCATTCTCACAAAAACATGACACCTTGATGTCACTTATACTGTGAAGAAACTGTTTAGAATATATCTCTAAGTAAGTGGTAACCAAGGGTACATTTGGGATACATTTAAAATGCTGGAATATGCTGAAAAACACTCCGTATTCATTAATGGTAGGTGTTACATGCTCAAACTCAATCAACGACTTAAGAAAACAATGAAAATGTTTGACCTTAAGTATATAAGTATAAGTAATATTATTCTATAAATAACCTTTATGGTTGCCATGGTAACACAGTGTAACCATGCAAAACCAGTAACTAAGATTCATATTTGGGTTAATGCTACTGTCTTCAGGAAAAACATGAAAATTCAAGACTGGCAAATATGCTTCCTTGGGACCTTGCAACACCAAAACCAAAAGAAAAATTCGGTATAATTGCTACTTTGTAGTTTACCATGGAAACAAAGTACCAGTGCTTAAAAGTGAATTATTTTTCTCTGCATTAAGAATTAAATTGCCATTTAATCAAGAATCGAATTAAAGGACTCAGCTTGAATAGTACTTATCTGTTAGAACTGAACTTGAATATCATATATTGAAAAAATTTGATGAATAAAACAACACTGTTGCTATGGTTACCAAGAAGGGAAAATGTTCGATTTTATGAACTTTATATCAATATTAAATCCTGTGTGCCAACTTCTTGCATCCACTTAGAGATTGGATGATAGTCAAAATTAAAAGTCAAGTTAGCTGTTAATAAATATCAATCTTAAAAGTTTTGGGAATCTACATGTAAGGGTACGTATCCAAGGAAAGAAAATATTTTTCAGGTTTTTAAGCATATATTTTCTGCTTATTTCCATAGCAACGCTCTATTTAAAGAATCTAATCTGAATTTTTTCAAATGGGAAAACTTGGAGCACACCAACATCTTATAAAATTGATCATTAGTTATGAGGAAATGTGCTTTTTTTTAAAAGATAGGATCAGATTTAAACATACATAGTGTTACTTTGAAGGCTCTCTGTTGTATAAAAACCTTGGTAACCATTGCCAACCAAAATGAAATATCATATTTTGTTCTTGGTATATGTTTCAAGGCTCTTTTTTCTATTATTTGGTCACATTTCATCCTATAATTGCTTTTTTTATTTTTACGTGTATGACTTTATAAAATTCAATGAATATTTTTTTTACTTTTGAATACTTTGTTACCATAGTAACGTATGTAATAGTTGATTTACCAAACATGTTTATCATGCATTTGAGACATCTGACCTTCAACTTTTGGAAACAGTCATTTCCAATTGTTCGATTTGCCGCAAATGTTAATTATGGGGCTCTAAACATGTTTAAAAATGCCATTTTTCGAACTTTAACGCATGTTGCCATGGTAACTATAAAACATAGCAACCAATTTTTGCCTGATTTCAGTTTAGGGTATCAATGGCTTTTATCATAGAGAGTTTGGAGAAATTCTGAGACTATGCGTGCCACAGCTCCTATATAAAATTTCAAATCATTACAGAGAATGGCTCTTAACATTCCAAAAAACATTCCAAATCGAAATACGAATCATACAAATTGTTATAACAGTAAAATATCTATTTGTCACACAGATATCAAATATATTTCTTATTATAAAATCATTTTAACTTTAAACGTTACCAACCTTTTGTTAAAAATATTGATAAAGTGAAAATAAATACCAGGGGTATTACATATTTTTTATCATGAGGTTATGTTAACTGTATCCTTTTAGTTGAATTTTATAAAACTATACAGAAAATATATTTAAAAACATGTTGAATTGGTAAAATGCTTTTTTTTTTTTTTAATTTTCGTTTTGAATTGATATTGAAATGTTTGATATCGAAATGTTCTACACTGGTTTACATGTAACTGTCATCCTTTACCTCTAGTCTCCGCTGCCTCGCTGACGGGGTTTTACGTGTATCTTTCTGTTGGTTCAAATCCAGTAAAGTCCACCACAATTCTGATCAAACTCAACAAGGACAAATGGCAGAATACTGGAATTACAGACAAAAAGGTAGTAAAAATAATTCCTGCTTATAAAGAAAAAAAAATACTTTGAATTGCACAATGCATAAAAAATATAAGAATTATTATGGTACATTATTTTGCTTAAATATACTACAGGTTCATTGTTTTCCAGTTCTTACAATTTTCTGTACAGTTTCTGTACAAAAAGAATCTCCCATATTATTAAGAAAAGATTATTGCATGCTTTTTATGATTTTTTCTTCAGTTTTCCATTGTATTCATCTTTATACATTTTTATCTCAATAAACAGAAGGCGATGTTTTGTGTGTCGTGTAAATATAACGAGGGTAGCCGATGTGTGGCGAGAGGTTATGTCTGGAGTTTACCAACGCTTAACGTTAGCGGAAGTGGATCAAACGCATGCTCAGAATCTACGTTTAAATCAGGTACTAGTATGTTATTTCCTGGAAAACTTTTAAGCTTTCATTCCTGAACAAAGAACAGTAACTCTTGAAAATGATATAAATATACTCAACAAAACTTCAAAATTTGTATAGGAAAGTTAAAAATTCAATAAAGATCAGATCTGCAAAATGATGCGTTACGCTATTATATGATAATTAAATATTTCGAATTCATTATATCTAATTTCTTCTCGCAAAAACCCACATAAATCTAGTTTTCATGTATGAACCTTCCTTGTCACTAATAATGGTTATATTAAATTATAATTACTGCAAAAAAAAACTTCTCTGAAATGTGTTTGATAACTGAAATGTCGTTGAATTAAATCCACGAAAAATTCAAATTCAAAACATTCATATTTGGTTTTGTAAATGAAAGAATTAAGTGACTACTTTGTTTATTGTATAGAGAAAGATTAATTAGCTGATATGTTACTGACTTTTATTATGTAAATTGTGTAACATTCTAGTTACCTTCAACCAGTAATTCTAACGTTTATTAAAATACAATGTCATACTTTACAAGTTTATCTTTTAAAAAAGATAGGCGAGCTAGCGCCGTAGCAATTTTTAAACACTGAAAGGAGGATCTGTGATCAAGTGATTTATATTGCTTAATTCTTTAATTTTTTATCTGAGGCTGGAGAGTGATAAAGTTATAATTGTTTTGTGAAGTGTATTTTATAGACACATAGGTATAAAAGAATGAAAGGGGGGGGGGGGTTGACCTATAGGAGTTTTGGCGCAACGGAACATTCAGACCTTTACTGGAGAGATGGGGGGGGGGGGGATGCCGATTGAAGCATTGTATGAGCTGGTTAACGAAAAGAATTTCTTGGCAATGTAACAAAGAAAAAACAGGAGAGTTAAACGGAATATAGAAAATAACTCAAAGTGTATGTTGTATAAAGAAATCCAGAGAGTTCCGAAAGTGAAGATGTGAAGTAGATTTTTTTATATAAATAATGAATATATTCGTTATTTTTAGTGTAAATCCTTGTTTCTGGAATCTGTAAGATGGGCTGAATTGACCAATCAGAAATTAGAGTCTATCTTTGGTTGTGCTAAAAAGTAAAAAAAAAAAAAAACTTGTCTTTGTTTGAAACGATCAGATAATGACTCGAGCTTTTCCGTCAGAAAAAAACCCGGAAATTTTGACTTATTACAAATATGTAGTTATCTTTAAAGTGTAAGCTACACTATAAATAAACACAGTTATTTAATGCTACAACATGATACAACGAAATTGTTATCGTACGATCTATCTACAGTAGTTTTCACAGTTTTCCCAGAATGCATGACCGTGAAGCCGAGCATGCGTATTCAAGGAAGTTGGACTAACGTAGTTGCTAGCGCTCGAGAGCGCTAGCAATAATGCTCCACGTACACTAAGCAACAGAAAAAAAATCACTCAAACCAATGGAGGTTTTATATATTTCACTCTTAAAAAAGTTTTACTTAGTAATCATTTTTTACTTGAAATAACAAAGATAAGTAATAGATAATTACTAAGCATTTACTTAAAATTTAAAATCAATTACTGAAATATATGTCAATTACTAGATTCAAATGTTTTACTTGATTTTTTTATTTTAAAGAAATGTTTTACTTACACACTAAAAAGTTTTACTTAGTAATTTATATTTACTTAAATTTGTGTATATAAGTAATAACATTACTTGGTCTTTACTTACATTTTACCACTATTTACTATATATATATAATTAATATTTTAATGCCCCCGTAAACGAAGTTTCGGGGGTACAGTACTGTATATAGTTTTTGTCGTGTCCGTCTGTCTGTCTAGCTGCCTGTCTAGCTGTCTCTCTGTTTGTCTGTTTATCCGCAGAAACTTTAACCTTGCCCATAACTTTTGATTTAGCGGAGCTATGACTTTCATATTTCACATGTGTATTTCTTGTGACAAGACCTTTCTCTGAGTATCACCAAATTTGACCTTGACCTTGAAGTTTGACTCACTTATACACAAAAAATCCAAACTTATTCTTTATCCAAATCTTTTGAACAGTAAATACCAGTTTATATACATTTATACTTCACATATATATTTTTTATTGAAAGAAACTTCATTGAATACCAACAACTATGAACTTTTGACCTTGACCTTGAAGATTTCCATCCTTGTAAAAAAAAAACCTCAACCTGGGCCATAACTTTTGAACGATAAGGAATAGTGCTTTCATACTTACATGTATGTAATCATTTTGAGAAGACCATTCATAGGATACCAAGAACTTTGACCTTGACCTTGGAGTTTGACCCACTTTTAAAAAGCAAACCTTGACATTAATTTTAAAAGGATTAGGGTTAGTGCATTCATACTTTACATAGTTCATCCTTGTGACATGACCTTTCTTTGGGTATCATCAAATCTGTCCCTTTGTCCTTGACCTTGGAGTTTCACTTACATTTCAAAATTGATAACCTTGACCATAACTTCTGAAGGGTTGAGGCAAGTGTTTCCGTATTTCACATATGTATTTTTTGTGACAGGACCTTTCATTAGATACCAACAACCTTGACCTTTTGACCTTGGAGATATCAAGAAATACCAATAATTTAAATTTGCATATAAGAAAAGTTTAACCTTTGCTATGTTACCATACGGGGGCGTAGGTGTTTCACAAACACATCTTGTTTAAATTGTATTTAATTTATTTACTTAAAACAAAAAATTATTTACTAAATCAAGAATTCAGAGCAGTAATTACTTAAATATGGTAGTCTAATCACTATCGGGATTGAATTCTTGGCTGTTATATTAATTGTCTGTGAGGAGGAGTTATCTTTCTTCTAAATATTCCTTCATGTGAAAAAAAAGTCACACTAATAAAAATGCGATATTAAGTACTTCAAATGTTTAACCATTTTTAAAATGGTCCTTAAAAAGATACAACTTATTCAATTTTTAATGCTTTCGAAGTTTGAATCAAATGTTTTATTGTAATATATAATAAAAGAATTACAAAGAAATTGGCAAAAGAAATTGAAAGTATTATTGTTTCCATCATAAGTAGATTTCTTCTATTAAACTATTTACAGGGCCCAGTTAGGGATCTCTGATAAAGAAATTTTTGAGTAGTACTCACATTTAAGAGGATGGGTACCTTGCATTGCAGTTTTTCATTTACTTAGTATTCTTTTGAGTAATAATATTCTAGATTTTAATTAATTTCAGAATTACATTTACTTAGTAATAATTCATAAAATTTAGTAAATAGAAAGCATATTATCTCTAAATTAAGTAATAATAATTTAACACAAATGAGTAGTTCATTTACTAACTTAAAGTAATATAATTCCTATAGTTCAAGTAATTCTATTGATACTTAGTAAATCATTTTATAAGTGAATGAATTCATCCTTATTACTAATTATGTTTACAATTACTAACCATGATAGTCATTTACTTGCTATTCTGACTAAATGGATTACTAATAATTACTAGTTTTTCTTAATCTAATATCTTATTTTAAAAACAACAAGTAAAACTTTTTTTAGAGTGTTTGAACAGTATTATTATGACTAAGTTGACGAATAAATGAATCGGGATAGTCTACAGCTTCTGTTGTGAAAAGTTATTCCAGCTTATTCCATTACTTAGCAGTCAAAGTTAAATCCATCTGTAAGATTTTTTTTAATATAGAGATACTCATTTTTTCTACTTTGATGTTATTTACAATGTTTTCTGAAGTAACTGAAAAGTAAGAGTTTTGTGATCTACTACAATGTGGATACCCCTTGAAGAATGGAGGTTTTTGTCTTAGTCGTAAGATTTTTTTGTGAAAAGGGTCACTGGTATCTTATTTTAAAACAAACACGTCAAATACTGTGAAATCACTAATTTCGTGGGGGATTACATTTCGTGATTTTCGAGGTCTACCACGAAAAGCTATTTTTCACATATATTACTACTGAATAAATTTTCAACCACGAAATCAAAT
>NW_026929845.1:0-11043 GCF_032062105.1 Saccostrea cuccullata
TATTTTCATAAGAATTTGATCTAATTCTCTTTCCCTAAGTTTTTGGTTGTAGTTGTTTTGTCGTTGTTGTTCTAATTGAGCTCTTCTCTGTAATATTTTAGCATTTTTTTCGGGAGCTTTAACTCTTGCTCTTTTCTCATAAAGAATTCGTTCTAATTCTCTTTCCCTTTTTTCCATTCTAATAATCGCTGAGCATGTAACTGTTTTTCTCTAGTAGAATCCATGACCCCCAGGCAGGGAGCTGGATCTGCCCTGAAAATGGCCAAAAAGTAGGAAAAAACCTGTATTTATACAGTGGATGACGTCACAATGCATAGGTAAGCATATTTTTTGCACACGACCCTAAACAAACTTGAATCGCTGCCAAGTATTACCTGTGTAGTCAGCATATTTTTTGCACACATCTGCACTCTCTTGAACCACCTATCCCCCACAGGGGCTGTACTCTTGACCCACCTATCCCCCACAGAGGCTGCACTGCTTGACCCGGCTACCCCCCCAGGGGCTGCACTCAGTTGACCCGGCTACCCCCCTCAGCCCCAAAAGTGCACTCAGTTGACCCGGCCATCTAGGCTGCTTATACTACTTTTATCTTTATTCTAATCCTTCGGTAAAGTGGCAATTTTCTTCTGTGTATTAATGAGAAATATTAAAACTTTAATCCAGAAAAATATTTTTTTTTCATAGTAGAAATGTTACAAAGCAAAATTCCTTTACAAGTATTGTCATTCCGAACTAAATCTTGTGTGGAAATCGATAACGCCCGTGTTATGTACACAATTTTTTGTAAACAGGACAGGAACTCTGTAATTGTTGATTGTTTATGATTCACCGTGTGCATTCAATCGTCAAAGTCTGCTCACCACAACTGCACAAACTGAGAATATCTTGTGTGTTTGTTTTGCTTTCGAACATGTCTACTCTGATTTTTCTGGATTATAGTATTAATATTTTTCATTTATACACAACAAGATTGCCACTTTCCCTAAGTATTAAGAGTAAACTTAAAATTTGTGAAAGTGCAAGGATGTGTCAATCAAACCCGCCAAAAAATTTAAAGTTTTAATAACTTTTAAATGAAATAAGATTTTTAATTAATTTTTGTGTGAAATGCTATTAAAATATATAAGTCGTAATATTATATAGAAAAAATTACCCCCAAATCTGTGTCCAAGTACCTTTAATGATCAATGTTTTGTGATACATTACAGAAGCAAAAATATTCATCTTAACAATTTGCAACAATATATTATAGAATTTTGATCATATGTTACGTAATTGGGGATTTCAAGGGGCCAGAATGCTAAATCTTTGACGCTTCATATCTCGAAAACTGGGAAATTTTTGATAAGCAATATTGAACAAAAGATAGCCAGAGTTATATTCCAAACAATATGCATACTTTGAATTTTTGTAAAATGGTCTCATTAAGGAGTTGTAGGGGGGGGCCCCTAAATATTTCCATTCAGCATATCTCCACAACAAATAGAAATCTCTGAATAATTAAGCGTTGAACAAAAACTCTTTGAAATCACAAGACTTTAAATTTTATAAAAAAAGGTCTGACTTCTCAAACTTGGGGCTAGAGGGGCCAAAGTTTTTCATCTTTAACTCTTTGACATCAATATTTTGGGATACATTACAGAGGCAATAATATTCATCTTAACGATTTGCAAATATATTTATAGAATTTTTTATATGTTACGTAATAAGGCGTCGCAAGGGGACAAAATGACATATATTTGATTCTTTACATTTAGAAAAGGGGGTGTATTTTTATAAACCATATCGAACAAAAGGTACTCAAGATACCGTGATAACAAATCATAAATTTTAAATTTAATGAAGGAAAACTTAAAGTTATTCTCTTTTAACGAATATCTCAGTCAAAATCACATCTCATCTTATCGAGAAATTCAACGGAAGACCTACTCGTTGCACGCAACGAGATCGTATCTAGTTATTATTATTATTATTGAAATTTAAACATACTGACGGGCAGACAGTAAGAAGATGCATTATTTTGAATCAGAAAAAAAAATTTCTTCAGCAATTGGCTGGGATGTGTTAAAAGTGTTCCAATAGTTTTTCCTTTCCTGTTCTATTTTCATGTACTGGGAATATAAATCAGTTTAGAAATATTTGATGAATAACACAAAACAAAATTCTGATTACATGTACATATTAAACAAACGGAAAGTTAAAACTGCAACCACACACCCTCATCCCTCACACACCCTCACATACACTTGAAGATCTTAGGGTAAAGAATTATCTTAAAATAATATCGGCATTTTTAATTATTCAATACATATAATTATCTTTTTAAAAAATAATTTATTATTGGCTGTATTTCTTCTTTGATATAGTACACTTATCTGTAACATGCAAAGAAACACAATTTTTTAAAGATGTCTGAAAAATGTGTTAACTAATACAATAATATATATTTGAGATCATTTTATATATAAAAAAAGATTTGATTTACTTTTTAAAGTACAAAAAGTATCCCGATAACAAGTAAGCAAAAGTAAACGAAATTCTTAAAACTGCAAAGTAAAGATTTATATAAAAAATATCTGGTTTTCAAATGTCCACCATCCACGTTTTATTCAACCTAAAAATAGCTTAACTTGGAAGATATGGAAGCGACTCTACCGCATCACTAGAAATATTCTGTCATTAGTTAGGCAGGTCAGTTCCTTTAAAATCTGTCCACTATATTTATATATCTAAGGTTGGCTTTCCGTAACTTAGCAAGGGTTTTCTTTGAGTCATAAATGGACATACAAAGTCCAAGCTCTTTAGCCTACTGAAGCAGATAGATAAATAACTTCGTCAGAACAACTACAATGTCGTTAATTTTCTTTCCAATAACGTTCGTTTTGATAGCAATAAAGTTTATTTTAGTGAAAAGTTTCCCGAGCTATCTAAAAGAGCATTCATGTCTACATATTGGATAATAAACATTTTTTAAACCCTTTTTGTAATCCTTTAATTTTTTTTTTGTCAAATCATGAGTCCAAAAATTTCAAAGTAGAGATTAAATGTAATAGAAATGCATGGTTTTCTTGTTGATAACTTTTTCCAATTTAAAAAAGAAAATTGAAAAAAAATATTATGTAAACACAAAACCCAGTTTTGTTACATGTTTTTAAAATGAAAGTCAGATTATTTAGTCTGAACAGAACTGAATGGAGGCCTTTCGAAATAATAAAAAAAATAATATTATTCAAGGAAGGCAACATTAATAATTTTTGTAGTAGAAAATTAAAAAGGGTATAAAAAAAAAAAAAAGGTATAAAAATCTCGCTGAAAAACGTCTACTTAGTCTTAACTCATATAGAGGCAAAAATCAGATTAAGATGCTTAAACAGCCTAGATATGGTCTAAAGAGTACACTTTTGTATACTTAATGTTAAACAAAGGTGGGAAAGAAGTTTGGGATTCAAAAAATCAATGAATAAACAAGGAATAACAATTAGTGAGAGTAAATTGAGTTAATTATCTTTTCATCAAAATTCACAATGAACAGGTGTACTTATATCTCATCACAATGCAGAACATTAAATTTTGTAAATTGTGACTCATATATAAAGTTTCTCTTAACAATGAATCTAAGATTTTTTTTTAAAAATATAAGATTATGTCCATTTGCATGACTATTTCTTTCAACTTACTCTCATTGTGTTCTTACAAAACCATTTAGATATCAGCAATTTTTGAGGAATACAGACAGTCATAATATAGTAGAAATTGAAGCCATAAACAATGCTGACCCAGCTGATTTACAGACAAATTCGACCAAAGGTAAAAGCTGAACACATCTTCTTTGTTAAAAGCAATACAGAAAAGCACTAATTAAGCCCCAGATCGCGAAGACTGAACATGGTTTCAATATTATACAATTGTGGACTTTTTTGTGTTAAATGTGGTTTGAATTCAACAAAAAAAATATCAATATTGATATTTTTCTTGTGAATAACAAATCATATTTAACACAAAAAGGGTCCATCATTGTTTTATCATAAAGTCCGAATTTAAATAAAAAGCCTGCACGACGGCATTATTTTCATTTACGAACTACCGGTCGCAGTAGTGGTAGAGCGTTCGCTTCGTGATCGGGAGGCCCGTGTTCGATTCTCGTTCGCGATGCCGCGTCATACCTTAGACGTAAACAAAGGTATTCCTTTCCTTCGCCAAGCGCTAGGCACTTGAAGTGAAAGTCACTTGTCTTTCGGATAGGCCCTTTTATAAACGTCGGTCCCGTGTCACGGTGGGCGCTGGGACGATAAAGAACCCTCACTGCTCAATGACCCTGAGTGCCGAGTATAGGTCAAAATTTGAAGCCCTTCACCGGCATACGGTGATGTCTCCATATGAGCGAAAAATTCTGGAGATGGATTTTAAAAACAATAACAGTCCATCAATCATTTTCGACCTTCCGCCGTTGAAAATTTTACAAGATATCCAGATTACGACTGAAACCTCCGTGTTTTCCTCTTCGAGTTTCGTTATGTGAAAAACGTCTAAATGATTGAAAAAAGCCTGCGATTGGTTTGTCTAATATTTTTTACCTGCTCAATTACATAACATTATAGCTGCATTTGGCCGTTGCAACAATTGTTTACAACGTTTTTTATAAAGTTTATCGTGACGTTACAGTACAGCTGCACGCGCACTAATCCTCCGGTGAATGCAGCCTTAAATCTGGTGAACATGGGGTGTTATGAACTGTTTACACTTGTAAAGATTATATGGGACAATAAATAAAGGATATAATAAAGTCCATAGGAATCTTTTTGAAGTTTTAATTGTACCTGTATATTTATCTGTGATTGTTTTTTTTTTTTTAGCATACTCGAGTCAAAAAATTTCAATAAACCAATAATTCTGACTTAATGCTTTAATTTATTTGCTGTATCGGCAACTATTCAGACACAGAATGTCGACTTAACAAATATTACCTTCCATTTTGCAATGTCTCATTTCCTCTAGCCAAGGGTTTTCGGTCTGCACAGCTTTCCATAATCCCTTAAACGATTACATGTATATACCTTGTAATTTATTTGAAACCTCATATTGATTGAAATTATACTTTTCTGTAAATTAGTTTTATCTGATTGGTCGAGAAACGTTGTTAAAAAAAATTATTACCCGCTGAATAATGAAGCCACGCCCTCCAGCGTAGCAACATAATTTGCATGACGACGGATGATATTCCAAAAAATAACCACTGTGCAGAATTTTTGCGCGCACGGTTCACTGCTATATGCATTTGCTGCGCCTCGGTTAACAATGGTTTTCTTGAGTAATTTTTTTTCAATGCTACATGCAATATTTATATAATAAGGGTGTGTCATAATATCTGTATTGCTGTTGCAGTACTTCAAAAGATCGGTAAACAATTATCTATGTGATATTTTGATAACAAATAACCCTTGATCTAGAAATTTAAACTAATTTTTATCAAATATTACAAAATAATCGTCGCTTTACTTTTATAGGATCAGGGAATGATATTCAATTTCACACAAAGAAACCGTCAAATGACTGTTGTAAGTAGAATTTTTTACAGACATTTTTTGAAAGTAGAATTAATTACACACATATCTTGAGGAACAAATGTTAATATATTTAAAAATTCCATGGCAATTAAATTGTTTATAACGAATAAACATAACTCTTGCATATTACCATTAGGAGCAGGTGTATATTTCAATCCCTCTGTCAAAAGTTTTATTTTTCCATTCATTTAATTGTTTACTGGACAAATTGATTACTTTCGGTTCCATACGTTTTTCATTTGTTGATGATGGTGGAATCTTTGTGCGCTGTTCGGTTTTACGGCGCTTAAAAAATACTTGTTAACTCTTTTTCAATGTAAGTAATTGCATTTTCCTTGTAGGTATTTCCTTGGAAGGTATTTGGCATTCCATAACCATTTACGTATCCGTAGTTGAAATGATTAAATTCACTCCTTTTTCTTGCGTGCGGTTACTTATTCTTTTATCAAAATTATGATAATGGTGTTTGTTGTTTTCTTTTCCTACATACCTTTTTGTCTTTGATGTTGTAATATATGTCTTTGTTGTCTTGTTTTTGATGGCCTGTTGTTGGTTTTTATGGAAATTTTGACGGACAACGTCAACAAAACTGACTTCGCTTTTTGTTGAGTTGTTTGACAGTTTTCCGTTTGTTTAGGATTATATATATATATATATATATATATATATATATATATATATATATATATATATATATATATATATATATATATATATTAAAATATATATTTATATTTATATTCTTCAAATTGACGTGCAAATGTAAAATGAACTAAAGAATAAAGCAAGAAATCCTTGAAGAGATGTAGAAATCCGATTGTGAGAAAAGGGAAAAACATGCACATGAGAGGTGGAAGATGAAGGGAATATTGCAATTAGATTATGTTAGAAAATATGTGTTCACTCTTATAAATGTATTATTTGAAAACTATCTAAATTAATGGCATATTTTTCAATTATTACAACAAATGAGTTTTCTCAACAATTGTTGATAAAAAAAAAGCAAATATCATCGATGAAAACTGTGTTCCGTGACAAACTTAGAAAAATTATATGTACTTTTCAGAATGTGTTTTGAGTAATAGTATTTGTGTATTATTAATTTTAAAAACTGGTTTCACTAAAAAACACAAAACATTGGCAAAATGACCATTGACGAAGAAGGAAGAGTTCGTTGAAATCTTGATAGCTGGATCATCCTTTCACCAGGTTTTACTTACTTTTATTTGAGTGTTTAATTGTCCTTGATATTACTTTAAAGAATTAACAACCAGAATCATTAGGCAGTGCGTCATTTTTTCGCCAATTTGTCAAAATTTGAAAGTTTTGGACAAAAATAAACCAAACCAGAAGTGACCTTGATCTTCGTCTTAGGCAATTTCCCTACACCAGGTTAAACAGTGTTAGTTTGTCCTGAAACAAAACTTAAAAATATGAAAACAATTTCATTCATATGAAAATGATAAGGATCGGTGCTCTGGCAGTATAAATTCATATAACAATTAATAATCCTAACACTTTACAACTTGAACTGTTATCAACATCACTTAATGTTCACGTCATAGAAATAGAAATTTTCCCTTTCCCCCAACACCTTAAACGTGGTCACGTTCTTTTAAAGTTAATGAAAAAAAAATTATGACTGTATATTTAAATACAAAATTAACTTTTTTATTCATGAAATCTGTGCAAGTATAAAATAGAAGGAAATTGATATTAATTAAAGATTAAATAAACTTTTTAAAGTGCGTGAAAATGTGTGATTGCGGGGAAATGGTATATGCGTGATTTTGCGTTAGAAATAGGAAATGGTATATGCGTTAAAATGCGTGAATGCGGGGAATGGGGTTAAAGCGGTGCACTTACATGCTAAACGCCCAGTGATATTGACCAAAAGGCCTCTTTGTGATAATGCACTGTCAAATCCCCCGGGTCTAAATTCCATTAAACACATTTGGGATTTTTAAGGAATGTCAACACCCCCCCTACACAAAATTTTAACTCTTTAGAAAGATCTGTGCAATAGATGTGACAGCAGATGGTTAACGCCTATACGGGGTACATAGTATCCAACAGTAAAGAATGTCTTGCAGTAATTAGAGTGATTGGTGGTCTTCTGCACAGAGATTATTTTATGTTTCAATTTTTATTTTGAGGGTACAACATTTCCTTGTCACTTGGCTTAAAAGTCTAACGAGATACTTACATGGAATTTACGCAACATCGAACTGAAATTGTATCATTAACCATGAATTACAGAAATTATTTATTGTATGCATTTGTACCTTAAAACGTAAAAAAAATTAGGTGAACACTTAACTTGGTTGGTGTATATATGTTAAGTTCTAATGGCATTGTTATACTAGTATTATTGAACATTGTATAATGAATGGTTATGATGGTTCATCACTCATATAAAATCTATCATTAAAAGAGGAAAAAAATTACTTTGCTCAAAATGTTATCAAAAGTGGTGATATTATTGTTTAATCATTTAAATATAAAGTCGTTAATAAAGCATATTCACTATTTCACAGATAATGTTTTAAATTAAAGAAACACAGAGTTTAAAATCCACCAGATGCATTTAATCCATCCTCCTACTTTTCCATAATTTTTTTAAAGCCAGAAACTGTTATTCATGGTTATACTTGGTATTGCACTCAAAAAACTGCAGAGATATCATTTTAATAATCTGTTTTGCGTTATTTTTTTGCATGCTATAGAAATTACTTTTTTAAATTCTATCTCGAAGATACCAACCGCCATCTTGTTTCAATTTTCTCATACAAACTCCGAACAAGAACATGTTCAATTTTTGCTTAAGCAGTTTCAGAGAACCGATTATCAACTATGCAACATATGAAATAAAAATACAGCTGACCTTCATGTGTATACTTTAGGATCAGCAATTTTTTTTAATTAACGTTCGACACACTGCTATTTTAAGGGCGTTTAAAATATTTTTCTAAGACAACTGCTCGGTTTTAAATATGTGGCACTGTAAATACTTATACTTTTTTCTACTGGTAGCAGCCCCCTTTACTAAACAGGGGAAGGGGGCAATAGCTATAGGTGAGACCTGGGTTACGGAAGAGGTACCTTTGAAAGAATGACTGCACTTAAGCTATGAGAGTTGGATCCCGATGTTTTGCGCAAAATAAAATTCAAACATTCATTAAATACCCGTTGACCACAGTAAGTGGTTATCCAATTAAAGAGAAACCCATTGTATTATCGTATTGTATTTGTATATAATTGTGTATAAATTTTATTTTGTCAACAAAAACCTGAGTTAACAGGTTAACGAACCTGAGTGTAACGCCTCGGTGATACAAGACATATCACCACACACAACATGCTCGGCCGCGTTGCACGTTACAGTATTTAAAAGGTAAAAAGTGTTATTTTGCTGATTACATGCTGTACATATATCACTGTATATAGGTAATATTTTGGCTTGGGTGTGTTATTAAATCAAGATAAGTACATTTGGTGCAAGTTCTTGGGGTGGTTGTTGTCGTTTTTCGTAATTTGTTAAGACGTTTTGCTCCGACGCATATTTTGGATTTCCCGGCCACAGCAAAACATGGATTTTGCAATTATAACCATATTGGAGGCGGGGGTATCATTGAGTGATCTCATTGCTCACAATACCTCTTGTCTTAATATACTAGAGCCAAAGTTCCTAATTTCATAACTCTTATATAAAGATATGAAGAATTTTAAGAATTTTGCATTTCAGTTGAAATTTAAAGGTCTTGATGGGGCTATTCTAATCAATGCAATTACAAAAGAATTTATGAAATTATGGTTTGTAGCAACAACACAATACAATTTACTTTAACAAAAATCAAAGTACTTGAAATAAAAGTTTTTTTCCCCAACTATAAGACACTGTTTTTGGCACATCAATAAAATCTGAACTGGTTAACTTAACTTTTAATTTTAATTTTACGTTACCAAAAAGTCTACAATTATTATTTAAGATGATTAAGATAAAGTGAAGGTGTCATTTTTTTAATACACTGTAGGTACGAACATATAATTATTTTAATTTATGTCACTCGTCAGTATTTAGAAAAGTTCACGCAGATACTTTTGCTTCAAAACTATTTACCTAAATTCAATTTTCATAACATATTTAAATTCAACAATGTATATGTTTTAACATTGAACGAAAAAAACTGCTCATAAATCTACAAAGAAGCAAACTTTATGAGGGCCTATTTCTTGTGATGGAAGGATATTTAGCAGATAATTCTGGAAATCTGCACATTTATTAAATTTAATACCTAAGAACTTTTGCCTCACATACTTTTACTCGGAGAATGTTTTCCGTTAATATGATTTTGCTAAGAATGTTTAATATAGGTCTTAATTTATATTTTTAGAAGAAGATTTACACTTTCCTTCAACAAACATTGCCAAAACATGAAGATATGTCAAATAAGTCTAGATAAAATTTATGCCATTTTTCGCCTGAAAATCACATATTTTGACCAATATTTCTAAATTAACATCACTGACCCCAACCAACTTTTTCTTTCATTATTTTAAAGTACTCGATACTTGTGACTGATCAGCACTTAAGTCGTAAAAAGCTTGATTTCAGAATAAAAAATTTTATTGCCTATTTAGTCTTTAATACCCCAAATATCTGATTAGGGTGTTGCGTTTCTATTGATGGTGAGTATATTTCCTGGATGATCAAACTGTACTCACCTAATAACCAGTATGCCCTGTGCAATCTTCTTGGCAAAAAGGTCACAATAATTTACGCGTATAAATTTGCAAGATTTGTTTAATGATAAATATTATTCAAACTATTTTACGTAAAATAAAAATATATTAATTGCCATGGATAAACTTGATAAAATATAATAAAGCCTCATAAAGTTTAAGTAATTTACCAAAGAGTTAAAGTTTAAGTGCAAAAAGGTCAACTTAATTGTACTTAATTGGACCCCTATTTTCTGTGCGATTTTGAGTCACGCTATATGAGTACTTATCCAAAATATACTTCACAAAAAATCCTTGACTTAACAAATTTCACGATTAACATACCTTAAGATTTAGTTGATTCGCTCCTTGACAGCAAATACATGAACAGTGAGATTTTAAGCATTCCCAAATTGCGGACTTATGCTAGTTTTAAAACAACGTTTGGTAGAGAAAATTGTGTAGTGTTTGATAATGTAGAAGCCGAAATTCCTTTTTTAATGCAGTGTCCTTTGTACTCTGAATACCGATCAAAACTTTTTTTGAAAACTCTAGTAATAATCAAATGACATGGTCATATATTGATTTGCTGTGTGTACTTATTTCAAATTATCCTATAGACAGGTTGCAAAGCATTTTTCATTTATGCGAAGGCAGTCCTTTATGTTCAGAAATAAAAATGTATTTCGGTGTCATTTTTATCTAGTACTAATAATTTTTAAAACAGATACTACAAACTTAAGCATACAAAATT
>NW_026929846.1:0-11104 GCF_032062105.1 Saccostrea cuccullata
AAAAACTTTTAAGGAATTTTTAAAAATATTTCTATTTTAAATAACCATGGCAACAACATTCATCAAAATCAAAATTTTATGCTTTTGTTTATGTATCCAAGTGTAGGTCTACCTTTGGGCCAGGTAATATTGAAATCAGACCAAAACTGTAAGAGGAGCAGCATTTTAAGTGAATTTCATAGAAAATTCTATTTTTTAGTAATCAAGGCATTCTATTCATCCAAATCAAAAATTGATGCATCAGTTTATGCATCTTAGTGTAAGCTGTTTCTGTGCCATATTACAATGAAGCGCACTGGAGTGGTAAAATTTTCTGTTTGACTGGAACGTTTTGAGCTATCTTTAGAATGATGTTTGTCATTCAATGACACGCCCATTTCTTTAGAAAAGAAAAATCGGTCAAATGGCTCATTCGAATATCTATTAGAACCGGTATTCCATAAATATAATAGCCAATCAAATTGACAGTCTACATCAACACCGATTAAGCACATGTTCGACTGATACATGTGTTATGGTAACTCCAATAAACATGATGAATTAATGATTATTGACAACTTCGTTGAAATACGTGTTTTACAGAAGCGGGAACTCTCTAACTCTATCTCTCATACTGTAAATCACTTTTTATTCGCGAGAACTTTATTTTCGTGTAATTACGCGAGACTGTGTGCTAGCGAAAATTTACTTCTCGCGTATAATAGCAATCCTTAAGATTATATAGAGCACTAACCACAATTCGTGAAAATTTTGTCTCGCTAGTCAAAAGACAATGACTATCTCGCGAAAATAAGGTGTCACGAAAATTTAGTGATCTACAGTAACTTCAATAATCTCCATTTCGGTGTAACTCATGTTTCTTGTCACGAAGAGCAAGGTGTCCTTAAACTTTTCGAGGAATATTTCTTTTTCGTGTCCAAAGAAATGGGCGTGTCATTATGTTATAATTGACGTTCAAAACATGACTCAAAACGTTTCGTCCAAACAGAAAATTTTACCACTTCAATGTGTTTCATTGTACATTGAAATCAGACCAAAACTGTAGGAAGAGCACAGACAGATGGAGAGACTGACAGGTGACAGACACCCCACTTTCACATAAGCTCTACTGGTCAAAGAAAAGGTAAAAATGTGAGGTCAAGTTTAAAAAGAAGATCAAAGTAAAAAATGTTGATGCTGTTGCACAGCTAACATAAGTATGTTTCAGCAAATGAAATTTGATAACAGTAGCTTGACTGTCTTCTTTAAACTAAGCTAAGCACTTACGAGGGCCATTCAAAAATTACGCGGACTTCTTGCACAGAAAAAATATTTGACGATATAACTGGACAAAACGTCACACATAATATAAAAGAATCTTTACTTATATGGTCTTTAAAATTTCATACCAAAATCTTGTAAATTGGTATCAATTTTGAGTGATTTATCAGGACATATCATTAAGTCATTGAGCAGCAAAATCTTCGACGTCACAGGCAGTATAAAAAGATATACGTGATTGAGCTTTCATTTTCTCAACATTTTCCCAAGAGTACCTGTACAGTTTGAGTTAACTTATCTACTCAACATCCAAACACCATTTCTTGGCAAGCTTAAAATCTATAAAACAAGTAAAGAATATTCTTTTTAAACCAAAAACTGCAGGTATTTATGAGATATAGTGTGATACTGGTGACGCGCAATCACGTTCTTTACAGTCCGGATAAAGTTTTCGTTGATAATCTTCTTCCTGTCCTCCCGTATAGCCTTTTTACAGAGGTCTAATGGTCTAAAATTTCAATTTGCTATTTGTGGACAAATGTTGGGAATACCCTAGTTTACTACATGTTTAATTTTGCATATTTTGGATCTATGTTGGCAATATCCCAAGCATTACACATAATTTAACAAAAGTGTGGTGCGCCGACAATTCAGGAGAGGTCATTTTCACGGGAATTGCATCGGAGAAAAATCACTATATTTCTGCTAGTACTTCAAATATCACGTCAGAAATCTAAATACATAATAACAGAAAAATTTAAAGATACATTTTAGAAAATTGTCGAAAAATATCCCGAATTATAGAAAATTACTGAGTTAAATTTTGGATTCCACATGCTTTTGCTTCAAATTTTTTGTCGTGCTCCGTACCTCTCCATCAGTGGTATCAACATACCGATTATTTTCGTAGAATTTTTTTAAAATACAGAGATTTTGCCCAAAATCTATTGGAATCCTTAAGATACATATTTCTGTGAAATTTCATAACTATATGACGTCTGTAAGAGTAAATAATAGCACAGTCCACATAATTTTTGAACGACCCTCGTATTTAAGACAGGTGAGGTCAAAATCAAAGAACAAGTCATGGTAAAAAAAAAAAGGTCCAGGTAAAAAATGTTGAAAACCATCAGTGTGCATCAACATATGATGTTTGATTAGTACACTACTGTGGAATCATCATTGTTCGTGGGGGACCAATGTTCGTGGCTTTCATGGGTAACCCTGACCCACGAATTTACATCCCCACGAACGTATATTCATACATTTATATTATCATTGTTAAAAAATTTACACAGACTATTAATTTTATATCGTAAAATAACCGTTACCTTGTGTTCGTGTGATCGCTCATAATGAAGACAATCAGGGCCTATTTGGTTTTTGACACAAAACCAAAATTAAAAAAAAAAAACCAAAAATTATAATGTATCAAAGACATCGATAATTATATACAATAATTTAAAAAGGATAAACATTACTGATAAATGTAAGTAGTGTTTACATTATAGTCCAACACGCTCAAATGCCCTTCTGATGAGGTCAATTTTCAGTACAATTTTGAAGTGGGTGCTAATTATAATTAGCCAATTAGCATGAATTGGTTTCAGTGTTTTTATGTCAATTTGGCATTATCACTGTCGTTCTCATCCAGAGATTTAAAAACCTGTTGATATAAGTTGTTCTTTACCATCGTAATTTACTGCGACTTCAAGGCTGTAAATCGTCGGTGCAAGCTGACGGTACATTTATGTGTTCACAAGAGAGATAACTTGAATAAGCAACATTGACGGAGTTATCCGTCTTTGTTTTAACTTTTAAAAAAAACGAAATAGAACTTGTTACCAACGAAATTACGACCCCACAAACCAGGAAATTTTTGGCTACCCACGAACATTGACCCCCACGAATAAAAATGATTCCACAGTATCTTGAATAGTATCTTTAAAGCTGAGCCTAACACTAGTTAAAGAACAAGAGGCCCAGGGGTCACATCGCTCACCTGAGCTAGGAAAAAGCACAAATCAGATCCGAATTGAAAAGTTTACTGAGGGGGTGGTGGTGGGCTAGAATTCTAATACTACTTGAGAATGCCTCCATATCAATACTGCATATAACTTCTTGAGAAAAAGATCATGTTCATTTTCTTCTTCTCCCTATAGCTATACTCCTGCTGGACACATTATTACAGGTGATGTAAATATAGTTAATAATAAGGACCTTAGATCACTTATTTTAAAAGGTCCTCAATATAGAGAATTTCAGAAATAATATGGATTCTGTTGAAAATTATGCCAGATGATGGGCCAGATATGAAAAAGAAGACGTTGACACCTTGTCAAAATGCATTAAATGTATCAGATCCATGTTAAAGTCACGTATTAAAAGATTGAGGGGAAATATAAAAACAATCTATCCTTATGTGTTCAATAATCCAGAAGTGAAACAAGAGGCCCAGGGGCCACAGCGCTCACCTGAGCACATCGGCTAGGAAAAAGCACATATCAGATCAGAACTGAAAGTTTACTGAGGAGGGGGGGGGTTGAATTTTATGATTTGAACAAACTAGAATCTACACTACCTGAGGAAGATTCCATATAAATATCACTAATCATGGCTTTGAAGTACTTGAAAAGAAGATTTTAAAAGGTTTCCATATATATTCCTATAAAAACTTTGGTTGGCCATTTTGGCCCCACCCTAACCCCGAGGTTTATGATTTGAACAAATTTGAATCTACACTACCTGAGAAGGATACCACGAGTTTCATCTTTCCTGGCCCAGTGGTTCTTGAGAGGAAGATTTTTAAAGATTTTTCCTGAATACTCCTATGTAAAACTTTTAACGGCCATTATGTCCCCACCCTAGCCCTGGCCCAGGGGTCATAATTTGAACAAACTTGAATCTACACTACCTGAGGATGATTCCACATGAGTTTTATCTTTCCTGTCTCAATGGTTCTTGAGAAGAAGATTTTTAAGGATTTTTCCTTTATATTCCTATGTAAAACTTTTTACGGTCATTATGGCCCCACCCTAGCTCCGGGGGGTCATGATTTGAACAAATCTGAATCTATACTACCTGAGGATAATTTCACATGAGTTTCATTTTTCCTGGCACAGTGGTTCTTGAGAAGAAGATTTTTAAAGATTTTTCCTATATATTCCTATGTAAAACTTTGATCGCCCATTGTGGCCCAACCCTACCCCGGGGGTCATGATTTGAACAAATTTGAATCTACACTACCTGAGGATGATTTCACATGAGTTTTATCTTTTCTGTCTCAATGGTTCTTGAGAAGAAGATTTTTAAAGATTTTTCCTATATATTCCTTTGTAAAACTTTGATCGGCCATTTTGGCTCCGCCCTACCCCCGGGGGCCATGATTTGAACAAAATTGAATCTACACTACCTGAGGATGCTTCCATATAAATAGGATCAATCATGGCTTTATTATTCTTGAGAAGAAGATTTTTAAAGAATTTTCCTATATATTTCTATGTAAAACTTTGATCGGCCATTTTGGCCCCGCCCTACCCCCAGGGGCCATGATTTGAACAAATTTGAATCTACACTACCTGAGGATGATTCCATTCGAGTTTCATCTTTCCTGGCCCAGCGGTTCTTGAGAAGAAGATTTTCTTAAAAATGCCATTAATTTTTC
The DNA here is from genome assembly GCF_032062105.1 of Saccostrea cuccullata. Classification (NCBI taxonomy): domain Eukaryota; kingdom Metazoa; phylum Mollusca; class Bivalvia; order Ostreida; family Ostreidae; genus Saccostrea; species Saccostrea cuccullata. The sequence continues at coordinate 4,925 of NW_026929846.1, forward strand.
TCTTATTCATAATTGTCTCCCCTTGGAAAAGGGCGTGGCCCTTCATTTGAACAAACTTGAATCCCCTTTACCCAAGGATACTTTGTAGCAAGTTTGGTTGAAATTGGCCCAGTGGTTCTTGAGAAGAAGATGAAAATGTGAAAAGTTTACAACGACGACGACAACGACGACAGACAACGGACAAATTTTGATCAGAAAAGCTCACTTGAGCCTTTGGCTCAGGTGAGCTAAAAAGAATTAGATAGAGTACATGATCAGTACGCACTAGTCCTCGCCGACAAAGCATTGTAACAACATTGTCTTCGTTTGTAAGGCTCATTGTATAAATTGTACTTTAAAAAGACTTGGATTAAAATAATTCTACAAGTGGTAATCCTACTTATATACTCATACTTCCCTTTCTAAGGAGGAACATATTTTTAATATTCCACAGAGCCAAAATGAATTTGAACTACCCTATACCGTATAACGGGTAATTTTTACTGCTGTAAATTTTTATGAATTTTGGTCAAAAAAGGGTGATTTAAATTTTTACGCATTAATTTTTTATGAACTGAACATGTCCGTAAAAATTAAAATCTTCAGACGTAAAGTTCCAGAGCACTGATTGTTAGCACTTTGAATGCGTTAACGTACAAATAATGTGTCCAAAAACCCGATGTAAGAGACAGAGATTTATTAAATTATAAAAATATAAGCAATGCAACAAATTACATAACGTATATATTTTTTTATCATTTTCCTTTATTTACATGAACCATGTGCCTTTCATTTATTAACTAGATGTTGTCATGAGACAGTAATACCTACACTAAGGTGTTTGCCTCTAAATACACACTTGTACATATTGGGCTTTCCAAGGAAAAAGTCAAATTAATTCTATAATTTACACAGTACGAGGGTTGTCCCATAAAATCGTGGACAAAGCGCTTTTCTCGAAAAGTAATGGGCGCACTAAGCTGAAATTTTCAGTAAATGTTTATTCATCATATTTAAGTGTATCATAATGTTTTTGATTATATATATGCAACCAGGAAGTCTCTGTCGAGACTGTAGCTCTACTGGTTTGTACTTGATCAAAAACCGATGCACAGAATTATGTATCTTAGTGTAGTCTACTTGTGTGATAAGTTATATTGAAATCAGACCGAAACTGTAGAAGGAGTAGCATTTTAAAGGAATTCCACAGAAAATTATACTTTTAGTAACCATGGCAACACCGTTCATTGAAATCAAAAACCGATGCACAATTATATTTAAATTAGTGTAGTTTACTTGTGTGCCAAGTGATAATGAAATGAGACCAAAACTGTAGAAGGAGTAGTGTTTTAAAGGAATTTCTCAAAAAAATTCTATTTTTAGTAACCATTGCAACACCGCTCATTGAAATCAAAAACCGATGCACTATTTTATGTATCTTAGTGTAGTCTATTTGTGTGCCAAGTGATATTAAAATGAGACTAAAACTGTAGAAGGAGTAACGTTTTAAAGGAATTTCACAGAAAATTCTACTTTTAGTAACCATGGCAACATCGTTCATCGAAATCAAAAACCAATGCACTATTTTATGTATCTTAGTGTAGTCTACTTGTGTGCCAAGTGATATTGAAATGAGACTAAAACTGTAGAAGGAGTAGCATTTTAAAGGAATTTCTCAGAAAATTCTATTTTTAGTAACGATGACAACATCGAAATCAAAAAACCGATGCACTATTTTAAGTATCTTAGTGTAGTCTACTTGTGTGCCAAGTGATATTGAAATGAGACTAAAACTGTAGAAGGAGTAGCGTTTTAAAGGAATTTCACAGAAAATTCTATTTTTAGTAACCATGGCAACATAGTTCATCGAAATCAAAAACCGATGCACTATTTTATGTATCTTAGTGTAGTCTACTTGTGTGCCAAGTGATATTGAAATGAGACTAAAACTGTAGAAGGAGTAGCGTTTTAAAGGAATTTCACAGAAAATTCTACTTTTAGTAACCATGGCAACATCGTTCATCGAAATCAAAAACCAATGCACTATTTTATGTATCTTAGTGTAGTCTACTTGTGTGCCAAGTGATATTGAAATGAGACTAAAACTGTAGAAGGAGTAGCATTTTAAAGGAATTTCTCAGAAAATTCTATTTTTAGTAACGATGACAACATCGAAATCAAAAAACCGATGCACTATTTTAAGTATCTTAGTGTAGTCTACTTGTGTGCCAAGTGATATTGAAATGAGACTAAAACTGTAGAAGGAGTAGCGTTTTAAAGGAATTTCACAGAAAATTCTATTTTTAGTAACCATGGCAACATAGTTCATCGAAATCAAAAACCGATGCACTATTTTATGTATCTTAGTGTAGTCTACTTGTGTGCCAAGTGATATTGAAATGAGACTAAAACTGTAGAAGGAGTAGCGTTTTAAAGGAATTTCACAGAAAATTCTATTTTTAGTAACCATGGCAACATTGAAATCAAAAACCCATGCACTATTTTATGTATCTTAGTGTAGCTTGCTACTTGTGTGCCAAGTAATATTGAAATCAGACCAAAACTGTAGAAGGAGTAGCGTTTTAAAGAATTTCTCAGAAAATTCTATTTTTAGTAACCATGGCATCACCATTCATCGAAATCAAAAACCGATGCACTATTTTATGTATCTTAGTGTAGTCTACTTGTATGCCAAGTTATATTGAAATCAGACCAAAAATGTAGAAGGAGTAGCGTTTTAAAGGTATTTCTCAGAAAATTCTATTTTTAGTAACCTTGGCAACACCGTTCATTAAAATCAAAAACCGATGCACTATTTTATGTATCTTAGTGTAGTCTACTTGTGTGCAAAGTTATATTGATATCAGACTGAAATTGTAGGAGGAGTAGCGTTTTGAAAAATTGTTTACAGACAGACGGACAGACAGACGGACAGACAGACAGACAGACAGACAGATGGACGGACGCAACGCATTACTATCGCATAAGCTCTTCTGGTCTCTGACCAGTAGAGCTAAAGTAAAGATTTTATTCTGCTTGAATATGCACAGGGTACGGTCCTACGGCGCACGGTAAAAATAACAAGGTTTTATTAGAGAATATACAAGTATTATTTCGTAATAAAAGTTTTCAATACATAACTAGGATGAAAATTGTCCTAATTAGATTCCTTAATCAATTCTGTCTTCTTTTTGAAAATTTCAAGGCATTTGGTTAATTTTTGGCATTTTCCGAGCATTTGAAATGGGAAAGTGATAAAAACAATACACGAAAAATTGCGACGTTTTTTGACGTTACGGCGCACCGGAGAACAGTCAAGTTAGATTATGATGTTGTAATGACATCTTAAGAGACTTTAAATAAATCCAGATGAAAGAAAATAGGACAAATATCACCAGATCTTTAGAATATAAATGAAATGGAAGTTTTCTTAGCGAAGTTCTCTTGATCGAGTCCCCAGGTAGTACAAAACATACGGACAGACTGCCATCGTAGTAGTAAAAGACGCTGTCACTGTCGACCGTCGATATGAGATTCTCTGTTAGTTGAATGATGGTGAGAATACTGTCCGTAACTTGCTAATAAATCTTCAGTAGATCGCAAAGTGTGCCACATTGGTTCCTTAACTGGATATAAACACTCACGTATGTAAATCAGTAAAATTTCTAAATTTAAGTGGGGCTTATCCAACTTTATTTTTAGCAAACATGAAACGTGACGTTGTTTTAGACAACTTGACGTTATAATCCGTGCGCCGTAGGGCGATACAGTACATAACATAAAATATCAAAATTTGTTTATTTATGCATATATCTATTTGAAATTTGCTATATATATTCATATTATAAGTACTAAAAAGTAGTGAAAATTTCAGAACGCAGTGATGATTATTCTTCAAACTAGACAACTTGTCCACGATTTTACGGGACAACCCTCGTACATGTATTTGTCACATTGAGTATAACATTCTCAGACCCTGTGACTATGTGACCTATAACACAGAGCCTCTTATTATGTATTTTATATGCTTCATAGGGGTCGGAAGCAAATTGAAAGTAAAAGTAGGGGGGGGGCTAAGCCCCCCATCCCCCCCCCCCCCCAGTTCACGCCTATGTGCTTAATACTTTACCATCCTGAAAAAAAAACAGAATTTAATTATTGATGTAAATTAGATTTTAAAAAATGTTTTGCTCATAACTGGAACTTTTTAAATTTACTGATCCCCCCCTTAACACCACACACACACACCCTCACGAAACGTACGTTTTTTTTAAAATAGGCTACACATGTAGATGGAAAAGTTATGTCAAAACATAGTTTGTTATGAATTAATTTAAAATTTGTTCTTGAACTATAAATGTTTACATGTAAACACCTTTTGGAAAATTTCTACATCACATTGGGTTGCGTCACCCATTATCACTTTTTTTAGATTAAGCACCACTCGGCACACACCTCGGGCGATTCGTACATCTGATTTAGGCGACGGAATCAGCCAAGGTTTGCCGAATGGGATAGCTGCAGTGTGATGTGTATTGAAAAAATTCATTTTGTGTTATAATTGGATTATATTTCATGAAATTGACAGGACCTATGACAGTCGGTAAGTACAAGTTTAAGTATAGATTGGGATAAAATAAACTGAAATTCAAAAGATTAGGTTAAAGTTCAAAGATCATCGCATGCCACAGTAGACAAATTTCACAATGTAAATTTATCTCCCATTGTCGATGTGACATTCAGTTACTGGTGCAGATCCATTTTTTCTTTCAGGAGGGAAGGGGGGTTAAAAAAAAAATGCCAGCACAGAATTTCCTCACAAGCAAGGGAAAAAAAAAACTGAAAACAAAATAAAAACAATGACAGTGGGGTTGTGGGGTCAATGTTTTTTAAGGGGGAGGATGTCCAAAGTCATTTTTTATTTGCTTCATTATTTATAGTCTCATTTAAATAACAAAGCAAATTCCGGGGTTGGGGGGGGGGGGGGGTTCCACACACCCAACCCACTCCCTGTCCCTCAAATTACAATTGATCTTGTGACTTTTTTCCATTTGACTATATACATGTGTTTATATTATGTCTGTTTGTCTGCAGAAATTTGATCAGTAATTTGGCTTAAATTTTGATCAGTAGGTGCTAGGGCTTTCATGCTTAACATGTGTATTTATTGTGAACTTTCAACAGGTATAGATATGTTTGACCTTGGCCCTAGAGTTTGAAAAAAACTTAAACCTTGGCAATTAATTTCTGAACAAGAAGTCTCAAACAAATTACTAAAAATAACATAAAACATGAACATGTTGGTTGTACCTCTTGTTCTCTCTTGAATCAGAAATGATGATATAAATATTTTTAAAATAATTATCATAAGATTTGAAAAGGTTGTGCATCTTAAAATTGACTAAGTTCTGTGGCTGAATTAGCTATAAAAGTTTACTAGCTTTATTTTGCTACTCAAAACAACTATTTCAATCATACATGTTTTCTGAAATGTGCAGTTTTTTCAACAATGGATACATATGTCATACATTTTCAGCTTCTCAAGAGGGATGTTTAACAACAAACAAACAAATGACATAAAAAAACACAATATTGATTTGTGTTAAGAAATATGCAGAGGATTTTTTCCATCATAAATCTTCTTCTCAAGAACAGCAAGGGCATTATTGTCCCCTGTTTTGGGGAAAGGGAGGGGACATTAAATCTCATTTATCTGTCAGTCTGTCCATCTTTATACTGACAGTATGTGCATCTGTCACAGTAAATTTAACCTTGGTCATAACTCTTGAATAATAAAAGATAGGGTTTTCATATTTCACATGTACATTACCACAAAACTTTCTAAATAGACTATGATTTCTTAACCCAACTGAGACCTTGACCTTAAAGTTTTACCTACTTTCCAAAAAATAACATTATTTTAGATTGATCATTTTGAAAGTGAAAAGATAGGGCATTCAAATTATACATGTTTATTACATGTGAAAAGAATTTTCCAAATATATCATGACTTTTGACTTTGTGACCTTGACCTAGAAGTTTAACCTAGTTTTCAAAGATATTATCATTTCTTTATAACTTTTGATTGAAAAGAGATAGGACTTTCATATTTGACATGTACATTACCTGCAACAAAATAATTCTGAACATGCTATGATTTTTCCCCTTTGAGATAATTTTCAAAAATTGACATATGATAGG